>NW_006921588.1:39514759-39519759 GCF_000298275.1 Orycteropus afer afer
CTTCCGAGGAGTGGCTGGTGGGTTTGAACCACCAGCCTTCTGGTTAGCAGTCAAGTGCCTTAGGCACTATGCTACCAGAGCTCCTAATGTGTATAATAGTATTTGCAAATTTTTCTTCTAAAGTGACTGCATGCTTATTTTAAAGTTTTAGAGCTGTATACTTGCTACTTTTCAAGAAAATGTAAGAATCAGAGAGATATCATAAATTCAAATGTCTATGTGACCCGATTGTTGTTGATAGTTGCTGTTGTTTCTAGGCACCAGGAAAATACTTGATAGTGTAAAAGGGACTGGGGGCACTGTGACAAAGTGGAAAGGGTATGCCACGTCCAAAGCAGCTACTCCTCAGATTCAGCAACGGTGACTTGGCAAGAATATAGTCTAGTGTTGTAGGATTTTTTAGCTTGTCTTGAAAAAAAAATAGGAAATATGGGTTTTTTATTTTTTAATATAAAGTTGATGTTTTTCAAACTTGTGCTGGCCAAACAGAGCACGTTTGCAGGTTGTGTACTGCCGTAGGTTGTCTGGTTGCAAGTCCTCCATGTTAGAGGGTGAGGTATGTGAACTATATTTACTTTGGACCATTTGGCCAGAAATGCCTCCGTGATTATAGAAAAGGATTGTTTTATGCAAATAAGATAGAATGGAGGGGAGAAGTGGAGAGAGAGTCATTTGCTGCAAAATGTATTATAATTTGAAATCTGGAGGTGTGAAAGTGTGATTTAAAAGGAACAATTATTTGACAGTATTTGTTATATAATTAGAATATCTTATTTTGAAACTGTAGGTTTTGAGATCATTTTTAACTGGTTTCAAACCTCTAAGTACTATGTTCCTTAATTTTGGTCTGTAAAATGCTGAGTCACAAATAACACTTAAATAAAACACTATGAAAACATTTTTAATTTTTGACACTTTTTTGATTAAAAAGTTTATGCTCTGTATTTTATTTTATATGGAACAGTTTTTATGTAATCCGCATTCCCATTAGAAAATTTCCTTTTCAGTACTGTCCTGAAGTTGAAGGAAAACTGACTGATTCTGAAAGTGATTTTACTTCTTTTCAGTCTATCTAGACAGCTTTGTTTCTAATGCAGCTCTCTGGCTTTTTCAAAACAGCAGAATAATGAGAAACGTGTGTAGTTGTTCACAGTTAGAAATTAATTTCATAAACATTATTTTAGATAACCTTAATAATAGTCCAGTAAAGTAGATAATATCATTATAATTCACATTTTATAGCTAAAAAAACTGAGTCTGATGTGCTTAATGACTTAACCAAGGTAAGAGCAAGGCAATGATGGAGTGCCAGGGGTCTCATTCGCAAGCCTGGGATTTTCACTCTCTAAACAAAATTCTGGAATTTTTTTTTTAATGTTTCCTTCAATCCTTTTCTATCCAAGCAATCTAGCAATGCCTCCAAAAAAATAATGTAATTGGAATACCAGACAAAATAGTATTCAACCCCACAGGACACCAGAGTGAGGGAAGTGCTAGTCTGAGAGTGAGGATGTCTGAAGTGGAGTCATTTTAAATGTTCCTTAATCTCTGAAATCAAAGAGTCTAATGTTAGAGAATTTAGAATATGAAATTATGAAAAAGAAAGAATGCTGGAAAGGTTTCATCAACTTACAAACAAATTCCCTTGATTTAACTTCTTAGCATTGAACCACAAAGCTTTGCCCATAAGGGGCACTCAATTTGTTGACTAAATACATTTGATAGTCCCTGTATCATATTAAGTGAGCTCTGGTAGTGCAATGGTTAAGGCATTCAGCTGCTAACCAAAAGGGTAAGAGGTTCAAACCTCCAGGTGCTCTGTGGGAGAAAGAGGAGGCAGCCTGCTTCCATAAAGATTTACAACATTGGAAGCCCTATGGGGCATTTCTGCTCTGTCTTGTAGAGTCACTGTTAGACAATGTACTTGATGGCAGTGGGTTTGGGTTTGGTTGGGCATCGTATGCAAGGAGCCCTGGTGATGAAGTAGTGAAAGGTCCCAGCTTCTAAGTGAAAAATGGGGAATTTGAACCGACCTGCCACTCTGTAGAAGATGTGGCAGTCTGCTTCTATAAAGATTTACAGGTTTGGAAACCTTGTGAGGCATTTCTGTTATGCTCTGTGGGGTTTCTATGAGTCAGAATCAACTCATCAGCAATGGAGATCATATTCAGCTTATAAAGGGCTTCTAATTTTGGCACTCTGAAGACAACCAAATTAAACAGTTGAAAGAGAATATGTAATTTTTGTTTCTTGTCCCCTCATTGTTTTCATTTGCAATTACTCTTAGATCTGAGGTCTTATTTTAAGGCTAGCATTACCAGGAAGTAGAGTGGGGAGGGTTCCAGATCAGATGGGTCATGCGGTAATACTGGGTATTGCTGTGTTGGCCTCTTCATTTATGAGAGTGGATAGACAGGAGGAGAATGATGCTTAGTTTGCGCAAACATTTCATTTGTTCATTATTGCCCCTGAAGAATAATGATAAGCAGATATTGCCCACAGCCAGTTTTTAGTACCAAGAGTTTTATAGTCATCACTCCCTCTCAGAAGGCTCTTTACCACATAACCCTTTATTTTAGCTAATGTATTTGCTACCCTCTACTTAAATTTGAATGCCCCATGAGTTAGTTTTGCCATTTCAGGCATAAGAAGTGATGAATGTGTTGTATTATTATGCTGAGGGAGCAGTAAACTATTATAATGACTTTGCTGTATTTACTCCAGTAGTCGTTGTTTCCTAGAAAGAACCTTCCTAAATATTGTATTCATTTTTTAAAAAAATATTAAAAGATAATAACAATAATAGTAATGAAAAAGTCAGGGTCTAGTAGCCCAAAAGAACGTAACAGGTACTACTGATGTTGTCATGCAGACTTCTGTGAGCGCTATTCAGCTGTCCTGAAGCCAGCAATTCCGGCATGCCTGCAGGTGTTTGCCTCAGGTCCCTGCCCGTAGGAAGTCTAAGAAAACCTATAAATGAAGGCAAAGCCCCTAGCAGCCAGAATTACCCTATGGGAATCTTGTGGAAAAGAGCAGCTTTTTCAGACCTGAAGAATTGTTGAATATAGCACATGTGTGTTAGAAGTGCGAGTGGGGTAGTGAGTGCCTTAGATTAATATTTCCAGGAACACGTGCCCGCGATTGATTCTGGAAGACCTAACCTTTCATTTCCAATTTCCTTTCATTTCAATTTCAATTCTGAACATTGTTTTTCTACTCTTCATTTTTCTGTATAACAATTTCTCTGTCGTTTTGAAGCTGTGGCAGAACTTTTGAGGATCCCACAATAGTTTTAGTTCAGAAACTGACAAACTGTCAAACTAAAGAGCCAAATGGAGGAAGTAAAGCAATAAGCCAGTAACTGTTCAGTAATTAAACCTAAGTTATGAAATGGTCAGTAATACTGAAAATGGAAAATGCTCCCCAACTGTCCAGTTTTATGGCAAATACAGGCTTGTATGAATGTGCATATGTGTATATATTTGCATGCACACAACATACAGCATACAACAGTAAAATAAGAACAAAATGGTCACACTTTTTGTACAGTAACGGCCATTGCCATGTTACACTTATGTTAAATTACTTTAAAAGCAATTTTCTATTAAATTACATATTTTAAAAACAAACACGTTTCATTGTGAAATTTGTCAGCTGTGTTAAGAATTTCCTGATTCTTTTCAAAAATAATAATTGATGTTTTGGAACTATTCTTCAATTATCTTTGAGAACTCTTTTCTTACTTCCCCTGCTTTCTGAATTTTTATTGTACCTATTTAAGCTATTTCCAAACAATACTGGGAATTATTGTTCTGGAGTCATGCTTCTAATAATGTTGAAATTGTGTTGTTTCAGAGCTTTTACTCTTCATGTTCCAAAGAGAAACCATATAAAAGCTGTTTTTAAAACCCATCTTATTGTGTGGTTGCCAAGTTAAGTGACATGTGTGTGCTCTTCTACTCACAGATAACAACAGTATAATCAAATGGAGCTTTTTTAAAAATTATTATTCAAAAAACATTTGGCTCTGCGTTTTTCTTCCATTTCACATCAGAAAGATCTCTACCAATAAACAGAACAACAATAAAAGCAAAATCCAAGTTTGGTACTACTTCAAATTAGTGTCAAAATTCAAAAACTGATGAAAATACTCTGTGCTTCCAAGGCTTCTTCAGCACACACTAACAGTACAAACTAACTGACAGATAACTATTCACTTGTCCTTTCAAATAACATTAATGATTTCAAAGCACTGAAATAAATACTCATGTTTCAGGCTATGGAAACAATTCTGTTCCCAAAGGTTATTTAATCAAAGCTCAATCTTTCCTTTTGGAGCCCTGCTAAGGTTATTGTTATTTAGTATGCATCAATAAATAAACTTACAATTATCTTGGTAAGCACATCCAAAAATAACATAAGAATGAAAAGACAATAGTGTATCCAGTAATTGTTCCAAATAAATAATTTTGATAGATACAATCTTTGCTTAATTTAAGATGAAATAGAAAAAAAATAATAATCTTATGAAATGTAATTAGCTTGCTAGAGTTAAACTATACAGAAATGTACCAGGAGAAGATGGCCAACCTATTTTATTTAAACTGTAAGGTGATTGTACTTTATTAAAATAATTTTTGCACTTTTTTTTTATAAATGATTAATTTCCAAGAAAAAAAAATTTGTAAGCCTATGTAGTAGGGGGGAGCGCTGGTCACGTAGTGCATAAGGCACTTGACTGCTAACCAGAAGGCTGGTGGTTCAAACCCACCAGCCACTCCTTGGAAGGAAGATGGGGCAATCTACTTCTGTAGTGATACTGCCTCAGAAACCCAGGAAGGGGTCACTATGAGTCTGGTCCAACTCAATGGCACATAACAACAACAACAACAATGTAGTGGGGAGGGTTGTCTTTTTTTTTTAATAATTATTCTAATTTCAAAGCAGTTTTACTTTTCTTAAAGGCCATAATTTTTTTAAAAGCCATGTTTATTATGTTT
>NW_006921588.1:39522259-39529759 GCF_000298275.1 Orycteropus afer afer
GTGTCATATTGTTCTGCGCAGGGAGCATTATACTGTGCTAACTAGGTGTTCAGTACCAAATAAGAGAGGTATCCTAGATGTGGTCTGTCAGCTGTGCCTCATTTTTATATTGGTTAAAATATAAAACAGAAACTATGATGTGAAGAGACAAAACAGCTAGATATCATACATGTTAATACTCTCATGTGCTAGGTATTTAAAACACGTGCATATTTTATTGTAAGAGCCTGTGATTCAATTGAAATTTGATGGAGAGGTGTGTGTGTGTGTGTGTGTGTGTGTATTTAGCAAGTAACCTGATGAGTTGCTTTCAACAGAAACAGATTTGTTTATTATTTTTAAAATGGAAGAATTTTATGTGTTCTACACTGTTTTTCTTTAAATTCTGTTTTATTTTTATACAAGGTTGAAATTTAATCTATTTTTTAAAAAGTATATATAATAACAATTGTAATCAGTATTAAAAACTGTAGAGATCATTTAATGGGAAAAAAATAGATAACAAAAGAGTTTGGGCAAAAAGTTGAAACATTTCTGATGATTATCCAAGTAAATGAACTGTTTTTTCCCCCAAAATCCTTAGGCTTGAAGATGCAGTGGACGCCGGAGCATGCCCAGTGGCCAGAACAGCACTTTGACATCACTTCAACCACTCGGTCTCCTGCCCATAAAGTTGAAGCCTACAGAGGTCATTTGCAGCGCACCTATCAGTACGCCTGGGCCAATGATGACATATCTGCTCTGACTGCATCCAACCTACTAAAAAAATATGCGGAGAAGTATTCTGGTATTTTGGAAGGCCCTGTGGACCGACCCGTACTCAGCAACTACTCGGATGCACCGTCAGGACTAGTGAATGGTCGGAAAAATGAAAGTGAACCCTGGCAGCCTTCCTTGAATTCAGAAGCTGTTTATCCTATGAACTGTGTTCCAGATGTTATCACTGCCAGCAAAGCAGGAGTCAGTTCAGCCCTCCCTCCAGCAGATGTCTCTGCAAGTATAGGGAGCTCTCCTGGGGTGGCGAGCAACCTGACAGAACCTAGTTATTCAAGTAGTACCTGTGGAAGCCACACTGTACCTAGTCTCCATGCAGGGCTCCCATCTCAGGAATATGCCCCAGGATACAACGGATCATATTTGCATTCTACTTACAGTAGCCAGCCAGCACCTGCACTTCCTTCACCTCATCCATCTCCTTTGCATAGCTCTGGGCTCCTCCAGCCACCACCGCCTCCTCCTCCTCCTCCAGCCCTGGTCCCAGGCTACAATGGGACTTCTAACCTCTCCAGTTACAGCTATCCCTCTGCTAGCTATCCTCCTCAGACTGCTGTGGGGTCTGGGTATAGCCCTGGTGGGGCACCCCCACCTCCTTCAGCATACCTGCCTTCAGGAATTCCTGCTCCTACCCCTCTGCCCCCCACCACTGTTCCTGGCTACACATACCAGAGTCATGGTTTGACACCTATTGCACCGTCGGCTCTGACAAACAGTTCGGCAAGTTCTCTCAAAAGGAAAGCCTTCTATATGGCAGGGCAAGGAGATATGGACTCCAGTTATGGAAATTACAGCTATGGCCAACAGAGATCTACACAGAGTCCTATGTATAGAATGCCCGACAACAGCATTTCAAACACAAATCGGGGGAATGGCTTTGACAGAAGTGCTGAAACATCATCCTTAGCATTTAAGCCAACGAAGCAGCTAATGTCCTCTGAACAGCAAAGGAAATTCAGCAGCCAGTCCAGTAGGGCTCTGACCCCCCCTTCCTACAGCACTGCTAAAAATTCATTGGGATCAAGATCCAGTGAATCCTTTGGGAAGTACACGTCGCCAGTAATGAGTGAGCATGGGGATGAGCACAGGCAGCTCCTCTCTCACCCAATGCAAGGCCCTGGACTCCGTGCAGCTACCTCATCCAACCACTCTGTGGACGAGCAACTGAAGAATACTGACACGCACCTCATTGACCTGGTAACCAATGAGATTATCACCCAAGGACCTCCAGTGGACTGGAATGACATTGCTGGTCTTGACCTGATAAAGGCTGTCATTAAAGAGGAGGTTTTATGGCCAGTGTTGAGGTCAGACGCATTCAGTGGACTGACGGCCTTACCTCGGAGCATCCTTTTATTTGGGCCTCGGGGAACAGGCAAAACATTGTTGGGCAGATGCATAGCTAGTCAGCTGGGGGCTACATTTTTCAAAATTGCTGGTTCTGGACTAGTCACCAAGTGGTTAGGAGAAGCAGACAAAATCATCCATGCCTCGTTTCTTGTGGCCAGGTGTCGCCAGCCCTCAGTGATTTTTGTTAGTGACATTGACATGCTTCTCTCCTCTCAAGTGAGTGAGGAACACAGTCCAGTCAGTCGGATGAGAACCGAGTTTCTGATGCAGCTGGACAGTGTACTAACTTCGGCTGAGGACCAAATTGTAGTAATTTGTGCCACCAGTAAACCAGAAGAAATAGATGAATCTCTTCGGAGGTACTTCATGAAACGACTTTTAATCCCACTTCCTGACAGCACAGCGAGGCACCAGATAATAGTACAACTGCTCTCACAGCACAATTACTGTCTCAATGACAAGGAGTTTGCACTGCTCGTCCAGCGCACAGAAGGCTTTTCTGGACTAGATGTGGCTCATTTGTGTCAGGAAGCAGCGGTGGGCCCCCTCCATGCCATGCCAGCCACAGACCTTTCAGCCATTATACCCAGCCAGTTGAGGCCAGTTACGTATCAAGACTTTGAAAATGCTTTCTGCAAGATTCAGCCTAGCATATCTCAAAAAGAGCTTGATATGTATGTTGAATGGAACAAAATGTTTGGTTGCAGTCAGTGATAAGTTCTTTTAAAAAATGTAATGAATGTTGGCACACACACACATAAAACCGCTACATAGGGTGTAGAGCCCTTTTCCAGTAGTGTTTAAATTGCAAAGGGTACTGGGGAGATGACCATTGAGTTGCATCTTTAGAGTCAGGGTAGTATTTGGAGGAAAAGTGCATCAAGTGAGAGCTTCTGATTTCAAAGCCCCAGATGACAGAAAGCGTATGTTGATGCTCAATTCGGTTCAAGCTAGACGACACTCACCAAGGAGCAAGGTGCAAGTGTGTTGATTTCAGAAGGACATGAACCTCGTGTGTTGATTCCATTCTGCTGTTCTCGAGATTTAGTTGCTGTCAAGTGCCTGGAGTGGTGCTTTATTTTTTGTTTGCCTCACAATTACATTGGTGGCATGTGCTAATATAAAGAGCTTTAACTTCAAACATTATTGGACTAAAGAGATGAACAGTTGTGTTACGACAGAAAACCAGATTTTTGCCATTTTAAGAGCAACAGTATTCCTCAATCCTGTCTGTTCTGCGGTATTAAACTAAGAACAGGTAAAACAGGGTAACGGTAATCTGGACCTTAATTTCTGCAGTTCATTTCTTTTAATGTTCTTGTCTGCAAAAACTCAGGAAAGCGATTGTGATTTGTACAGTACCTCAAAGGAATGTGTTGAAAGCACTATGTACTGCTGAGAGTAATAGGATAGGCTTCATTGTTCTTTATATTAAAATGTATGTTTACCTCAACAATTGGAAAAGAGCAAGGAAAATTACTTTGAATGTATCCAGAAAAATACTGAAGTGTGATACAACTGAATATTTACAATTTAAAGTAAAAATGGAAGGATTAAGAAAAAAAAAAGGGGGGGGTTCTTTTATTAATTATGGGGAATTAACCAGAGCAGAATAATTGTTTATGTCAATAACTACAAGAGTTCTGAGTACACTGCTCCTTGATAATTAAGTGAAAACGTTCTTAAAAGGTACACTGGTTAATGGAAAGCTACTTACTCAGTTTGTGTTAGTGTCTAGAATGGTCAGCCACAAGACCTGTTTCAGACCCTGAAAGTCACAGTACCTGAAAACTATGACTGTCTTTTACTGGAGCGTGGTAGTGGTGGTGATAGTTTGCAAGTTATCTCTTAAAACTGCTGGTAATGGTGTCATTTTAGTCCACTAATCGAATTTATAGGCTTGACGTACTGCTTAATAGAATGCAGAGGAGAGCAGCCAAAACACGCAAATAAAAACAAAAAAACTAACTGACATATACATATATACATATATATATATATATATATCCATCTTCAAAGAACCTCTCCGTCCCCTCCCTTTCTTTTTCACTCCACTCTTGTCAGTGCAATTTTGCTTCTCATTTTGAAATCTCCTGGGCTGTAGTGCTCCCACATTCATTTCTACCTCAGTTTTGTTACATTACTGTTGGAAAGTAAAGTAGAAAATTGGAAGTGGACACACACACACAGGCAAAACATGTTGCTTTGTTTTCTTCCATCGTTCCACATAAATACTGTTTCCCACATCATCAGTCTTTATGCTTACTTCCATCTCAGTCCAGCTGCCTCCAATATGTCCAATATGCCATGGGCATATGTGGCATTTTGCTTAATTCTCCACTCCTCTCTTTTCCCCCACAGAGTTGTTCTTTCTGTCCTTTAATGCTTATGTGCAACTTTTCATTGATGGCTGACTGATGTTCAGCAATGTCTCTGAACAGTCACAGTGTAGGCTGTAGCTTTCCAAAGCCACTGCCCCCTGCATAAGCAGAACAGCCTCACTTTCTGAATGTATTTTTTCCTGTCCTTTTTTTTCTCCCCCTTCTTCTTCTTCTTCTTCTTTTTAAGTTTAAAGATGCAGTAACAAAACTGTTGCAAAGCACTGGCATTTTATGTATTCAATAAGTGATGTATATTTTTTTAAAAAATTAAATAAATGCAATGAGATGCCCCAAGAAAGGTCTTTCTGTTATTTTTTTCCCCTTTAAGATTTTATCCTGATCTCATTCGCAATGTCAGATTTTCTGAAATGCTTAACAGAAACAGCTAATGAAGGATTTCATAGTATTTCTGAAGTTTTACAATAATTGATCATAACCCCCCTTTTTTAGTGTTGCTGAAAACCGAGCATATGAACTAGAATTTAATTTACTATGATATTCTATCAATTAAGACTGTGCTTAAATAGAAGAAGAAAAAAAAAACCTTATTAAAAAGCAGTGCCTTTTATTAAGGATACAAAAAATAATATTTACATATATCCTCTGCTTTTCATAAGTAAATAAACTCTACAATCATATTCTGACTCTACCCTGCACATCCCTTATTGTAAGGAAATTCTGATATCCCCATTAACTTGTAGTTAATATTGATCTCACTGACAAGTTTACTTTTGCAGAATGCTGACCTATTTTCTGTCTTTTAGACATTACGTTTCATTTCCGCCAACATGCTGTGTTCACTTGAAAGCATCTGGCAAGTTTTGACAAACCCAGTCTTATTTAGACAACTTTGGAAAATTCAATATTGACCCACATTTTTGTGGCTAGTAAGACTTAATGCCAAATATATGACTGCACTGTTGTGTTTTACACTCATTTATAAAACGGAAGATAAAAAGTCATACATGTTGGCTCTTAGCTTTAAATGACTTAAAAACTCCTTTGAAATCTAAGTGGTCCAAAATCTATTTAGGCAGAAGCTGAGATCGTGTGTGAATTTCATCTAGCCTCATGAATTCTAGGATTTGATCTCTTAGGAAATTGGGCATGTTGAAGAAATGAGGGTCTGTTGGGGAAGATAGGGCTGACCTTTGGATAGAAAGTTTTCTCCTATGATCCTTTGATTCTGCAGGACAGCCTTATGAGCTCTTCTATGGACTAACCTAATAATGAGCTCTTTTCTGACCATCTCTTCTGGAGCTTGCTTTGGGGGTGGGACACCACATCGTCAGGAGTGATTGTGTACAATCAATGGTAGTACAACTGAGTACGTAATCAAGCTTCCTGCTCTTGGCCTCTTTTTGACTGGTAAAAATTTGGAGAAGGCTGCTAATGAAGGTAAGGTAATGAGCCAGTCCAGATCTCTTGCTGTCTGGCAAGGGGATTGTGACAGTCCACTTAACAGCCCCTAATTCTCTTCTTCCCAACTGCAATAACACTATAGGGCCAAAAAGGAAGTGAACAAACAAACACTACTTCAGTAGAAGGATCAATAGAAATTCAAGAGGTAGTTCTTAATACCTAATATGTGACACAAATGGAAATACTCTACACTTCTGGCACGCTTCTCTCCAAAATATTTAGAGCATTAGTGACAATATGGAAAAGTTTGCTGACTGAGCTGTTCAATGGAATGTGAAGGCCGTATACTGTAAGGCTATTTACTTTCACACAGAATGTTTATCTATTAGTCAGTTTGTATTCTTCGCAAATGCAGATAGACGGGTATGATGTTTTCTTGTGCATTTGAAACCTATCAAGGAGAAAATAAACCATTCCACTAAAATACATAGGCCAAACACATCTGGGCAAGTTGTAGAAGCTATCCAGAGGCTATACTATGTAAACTAGTAAGGTCAATTTACATGGGTTGCATAGTACTTGGCTATGCAGTTTTCAAAAGAATATCTCCAAAAAAAATTAAAAGTCCAAATTAATTCCAAAAATAAGTCTTGGTAAATTTAAATATATTGGTGAATTGGAAAATATGTTCTAGAGGCTTTTCAATCTCATTCTCTGAAAATGTGTCCAACTACAAGCTGAAAGATACTTCTATTCCATTGTCATGTTTTTTAGCAAAAATTTGGGTATCGTGATCATTGAATCTGTATTGTACAAGGTGGGAGAGACGCAGTTTGTTGATCTTTAGAGGCTACTAAAGTTCTAATATCTATCTATCTATATATATGTATATACATATACATATACATATATATATATATAGTTAATGTATGTTTGTGTGTGTGTGAGTGCTCTTTTTAATACCACTTATTTGAACTTTAAAGCTCACATCTATTTTACATCATTCAACTGGTTACTTCCTTTCTTCGTATGTGCCGAGATACACATAACCACTTTAGAAATCAAAGTGTTTTTATATGTTTTTTTCTTTTGAAAAGTTGTTAAATCACCTGTCGATTTTTGTTATAAAGCACATTAGCAAATGTGGAGCTATTAGTATTTCAGAATTCAAAACCAGCTGTACTTGTGACTGACCAACACATGAACTGAAACTCACACTCTGCTAAGACCTTTGGTTGACATTCGATTTTGAACCTGCCAGATGCATTTGTGTGAACCAGGGATACTGCATCTTTAATGAACAAGTCTCTCCTCTTTCCCCTGTTTTTAAATAAACACAAGCGCTGTAGCACTAGGCACTGCAATTGTCAAAGACAATTAGACTGAAAGCAGGAAAATTTCACCTCCCTGTCTCAGTGATATGTAGAATGTCGGCAGCATGGGTCAGCCTTGCCACAGAGTTGGGTGAGAATATATGAATCAGTCCTATAGAATGTTAAATATTTATAAAATGGTTCTGTAGTACACCAAGGTTGGGAGTACATTCATTCCTTCTTGCTGTCTTATGATACAAAAAAGCAAAAGTTTATTTCCAGGCTTAAACTGCCTCTCTCTCTCTCTCTCTGTGTGTGTG
>NW_006921588.1:39534759-39548391 GCF_000298275.1 Orycteropus afer afer
AATGAAAGATAGCTACATAACCCTCACTGTTCCAGCCTCGCCTCTAGCGTGCATCACATTTCTCCCATTTTATATAAATTTATGTATCTTGTACCTACTTCATGTCTGTATTCTTTATACCTCTTTTGCCTAGGACAGTATTTCTCAAATTTTAACGTGCATTAGAATTACCTGAAGAGATTATTAAAATAACATTTCCTAGGCCCCATGCCCCAAGATTTTGAATCAGTAGACAGAGTGGGGCCTGTGTATTTATGTTTCTGACAAACACACAAATGAGACAGAAGCTGCTGGTTTGAGGACCACTGGCCTAGAGGTAGGAATGTGCTTTATCTTACAATGGAACTCCAAGTCTGTGGGAAATTCCGAGTTGTCTTCGTGGTCCTTCTCTCAGCAAGCAAAAGGACTTTACCATCTAGAAATTAAACAAAACAGAAGTAGCACCAGAAACATCATTTCAATTACTTTCAAATCACTGTTTGTGATACCTTCTTAGCACGAAATAACTATGCACAGAACTTTGTATTCCAATTGACTGTACTGAGTGTAATTTTTAACAAATATCTTCAATAAATGTTGGTGCCATAAAAATGAATAAAAGTAACTGATGTGATAAATTGAGACAATGCATACATAGTTTAGATCTGTTTCCCCTTGTCCTTCCTTCAATGTTAGTCTATTTTTAGTGAAAATTTAAAAATAGAAAAAATTATGGAAATACAGCACAACTAATAAGGTACCAAAATGATAATATTTACATTCATTTTATATTAAAATGCCTTATTATAAGCATATTACTTGATGCTTAACCAAATTATCCTAATAATGCCAGGAGAAAGATTTAAGGCTTCATCTACCTACAAGTCATATTAGGTAACCAAATATTCACTCAGTCTAATTTAATGCATTCATTTACACAACTCTGTAAATAGTAAGTAATAAAGACCCAGGGCGGTTATCATGAATGTTAGAAGATCATTTCTACCAACTCTTACAAGATAACCAGTTTATATATATATAAAAATATATATAGACTATGGTATATGCTAGTTAAATAATTGACTTAAAATTGAGCTTGCATTATTTATAAACCAATACTAATTATAGTAGCTAAGTATTGATTTTAAATAAAGCATATTAAAGTCAACAGTCAAAATGACAAAATTGTCTTTTTCATCCCTTGGAATCCAACATTTTCCAAACAGTGACATTTATATTATTGTCTAGCACTATGTTACTTTCCTGACCAAAGCTGAACAGTTTCAATTACATGTCCTCATATGGTTTGTATAGTTGGAGCATCTAAATCTGTACTATTTCTTTTCTTTTTGAAACCATAGTTTATCTATGATAAATAGGTGTGGATAGCCAGATAATGGCCTCATAAAAGATAGAATTCACACAATTAGATAGGAATACTTTTTAAATGTTGAATGAGTTATTTCTATACTGTTTAAAATCCTAACTGACTCATTATAAATGTTATGGGTAACAATTCCAGGAGGTGGAATTCTACATATCTCCCATCTCTACATCACATATCTCCCATTTTTGTATTTTATCTATATTCCTAATTCTCTTTAAGTTTTCAGATTTCAAAGAAAGCTGAAGGAGTGAGAAGAGGAAGAGTATGAGGAAGATCAGAAAGAAAAGAAAGGCAATTATCATTGTGTAAATAATATTTTTATTTATCAAATAATTTGTCCAATACATTCTTTTCCCTAAAACTAAAGTCATAAAACTTTCATATCTGCACAATAGCAATGCAAATAAAATAGCTTTTTGTGACAATTAACAAAATTGAACGGATCAAAAAACCTGCTGCAATTGAGTTGATTCCAACTCATAGTGACCCTATATGACAGAGTAGATCTGCCTCATAGGGTTTCCAAAACTATACATTTTTACAGAAGCTGAGTACCTCATCTTTCTCACACAGAATGGATGGTGGACTCAAACCACCAACCTTTTGGTTAGCAGCCAAAATGTAACAATTAACCTCCAATGCCTCAATGACTGCACCACCATCAAAAAGCCAAACTCACTGCCATCAGTCGATTCCAACTCATTGGGTTTCTAAGATGGTAGGTAAATCTTTATAGAAGTAGATTGCCCCATCTTCCTTCTGTGGAGTGGCAGTGGGTTTAAACAACCGACCTTCTGATTAGCAGTCAAATGCCTTTGGCACTGCACCACCATAGTTCCTTAAAACAGGGGAAGTAGCTTTAATTAAATACCCTTTTTCAAATACTGGGAGCTCTGGTAGTGTAGTGCCTAAGGCATTTGACTGCTAAGCAGAAGGTTGATCGTTCAAGCCCACCAGGTACTCCCCAGAAGGAAGGTTGAGCAATCTACTTTGCTAGTGATACTTCCTTGGAAACCCAAGGAGGGGTCGCTATGAGTTAGATCCGACTTCACAGCAGTGGTTGCATTTTTTTTTTTTTTTTTTTTCAAATGCTTGAGTACATGTAGTTGGGATTTAGATTCTCCAAGCTATTTTCTCTAATCTAGAGAATAGAAAAAGGGTTTAGTTAGATGTCAATGTCATTTAAGTGAAATATCAGCTCTTTGGGATGATAAATTTAGTAAGCAAATGTCTTCAACTGGGGATCCAAAATATTAAGGCTAAGTATTATTATTCATAGACAATCAGTCTCAATAAATGAAAGCCTAATTACTTTTAAGGAAAAAGTCAAATAAAATTTGTCAAACTAGTAAAAAGAAAAAAAAGAGAGGTAATACTTTTTGCACTTCAATGCTTCATTATGCTAAGACAAAAGGTGATTTAGATTTTAATAAAATGATTGACTGCATGTTTGAAAATATGGGATATACTGTACAAATAGATTAAATATTTAAGAATCTCTCTACTATGACTATATATATCAAGAAGCAATGAATTTGAGTTTGCATTATTAAAGAAAATGGTATGAATCTCACAACTCAAAGCATTCTTTTTAAAGCAAAATTTGTGTTCTACATCATTCATCACAGATACTTATATAAAAGTAAATGTGCTATACCATAGTTATAATAATGGAAACAATACCATTTCCAGATAATGAGCTTTGGCCAGTACTGTGTATTTTAATTATCTGTAATCTTTTCAACAGCTCTGTGGGTAGATGTTCATATTGTAGAGGAGCAAACTGAGGCTTAGCAAATTTAGTAATTTATCCAAAGTGAAACGTAGCAAATGGCTGACCCAGAATCTTAAGCCAGTTTTACTGACTCAAAAGACTATGTTCTTCACTATTAAATTATACTGCCTAAAGCCCTAATTGGCCTCTATGTCACAGTTAGGCATTGTTCAGAAGCCAGGACATTTGTCCTTAAATGTTAAGAATGACATAATATACTATATTGGTTGTCAGAACTTTCTGAATTTCAGATTTGACCTATCAGACTGGTACTCTTTATCAACTTTTTATATTTGTTTTGGTTTTTATTTTTCTTTAGTAATAGTACTCTATGTTTAGCTTGTATACCATACAAAATAGAGTGCCAATTACTTTACTTGTAATAATCCCTAACATAGAACCCATTTGAATTTGAATTATTATGTTGGCAAAGAATATTGAATTTACCAAGGACTACTAGAAGAACCAACAAATCTGGTTTGGAGGAAGTACAGCAAGAATGCTCCTTAGAAGTGATGGTGGCGAGACTTCGTCTCACATACTTTGACATGATATCATGAGGCACCAGTCTCTGGAGAAGGACATCATGCTTGGTAAAGTAGAGGGTCAAAGAAAATGAGGAAGACCTCCAATGAAACAGATTGACAGTGGCTCCAACAATGGGTTCAAACATAGCAACGACTGATTGTGAGGATGGTGCAGGACCAGGCAATGTTTCATTGTGTTGTACCTAGGGTCTCTACGAGTGAGAACAGACCGGATGATACCTAACAAAACAACATAGAACACACGATTAGTTATTCATCCCCTTCAACCAGGAGGAAGCTAAACTTTTAAAAAGAATATTATAAAGATAAATGAATCTTAAACAACTACTCAGAAGAGATTAAATTTCCTCCTCATCTTCAACCTTCATTGTGTCATCCTTCATTATAAATTGCTGTTAATGGTATAAATTGCATTACAAGGAGATAACACTGTTTCTGCCCTCCATGAAGTTACTATCTGAAGAATCATCATTTGAAATAGAAATCTTATTCTGTTTCCAATCACAAAAGCAATTCTACATTAAAAGGTAAACAGAAGGTGCTATGTTCAGAAATCTATATCACTGAATTCATCTCTGATATATTTAACAATAATTTTTAGAGGTCACTTGTTACTGTCAATTGTTTTTGTAGTGTGAGGAGTGTGAATGGTCAGCAAAATCAAAGAATATTTCTAATCCTTCTTTTAAATGTGTTTTCTTGGACAGCAGCACAGTTGAAACTCACCCCTAAACATGAGGAAAAGCAGAAAGTCAAAATGAGAAATTTTGACTTAATTGATTTAACCAAGGGCCCAATGAAGCAAAGATGCTTCCAAAAATAACTTCTATCATTTCTACTCATTATGCTACTATCAGATATGGCTTTAGCTTTACATTTCTTCTTGGAAATTGTGAAAACCTTCTCAAAACTCTCCACTGTTTTCAAGATTTTCTTAATCTTTTGCCATTAAGGACTTTAAGTAAAAATAATGAGCAAAAAAAAAACCCATATTTACCTTTGAAAAACTCATGGCATGCTACCACTGTTCTGAAGGTTAAAAAAAAAAAATCTTTATCACCATTAGAAATGTTGAACTAGATTTCAAAATCCAAAGAATAAAAGATGTGAAAGTCACATCAAAGTCAAAAAGATGGTATGTTCCTTTCCAAATAATAAGTTCCTATTTTATTCTGACCTCTTGTCTATCTCTGTAATGTGCTGTTTTATATTACTTTACCAGCGACTGATAGTTTTTGTAAACTAAGACCTACTTCACTTACTTTTAAAGACAAATGTTTGCTTAGTGTCTACAAATGTGTGCTAACTGCAGTCCCTCAGACATTCATTAGTGTTTAGAGTTTGCACTTAAGGAGGACAATGGCATTGTAAATGAAAATGACCAGTAGCCAAAGGGAACATATAATTGTTTGTAATTAAACAAAAGTGTTGCTGAGTTAATCAAATTCGCATCTTAATATACTTGAAAGCATTGCTGTCTTGTCAAAATGAAGACTTAATTTTTCTGTCTCTTTAGAATGTTTTTTAATTGGTAATGAAAACTAAGCAAATTATACCACTGAGATTTTTTTAACCCATTTAAGTATAAGAAACAAGCCAAATATGTTTTGATCAAAGTTTTCATTGGAATCGCTTTATAACTTTTCACCATTTTGTAATTAATAGTTTGTACAGGCTTTAGCCTATTTACAGTTTGGCTCTGCAATGCCTTAATAGTGTTGCTCTTACCCTTTTGAATTACAATACAAGCATACTGAAATATTACACCCTTCCCTTGGTAATGGAATCGTTCATTTGAAGTACCATCAGTTTGATATAATGCTGGGGAAAAGAATTTTTTACTGTAATTCTTACTTGAAATTTTCATTTGATTGAAGGTGAGTTCAAATTCAACAAAAGAACTCAAAATCCAGTGTTGGTTGCCTCAAAAAAAAAGACTGACATGATTTTTGGGACAAATCATATTTCTAGAACCTGTAGAACATTCTTTGGTTTGAGTAGACTGTCTCTTAGTTTTCCTAAACCTAAAGGACTTACCAGGCTTTGCTCTTAAGAAAAGAAAAAATAAATGAAGACAGCGATAAGAGAAACTAAACTTGTGTCAGACAAATTACGTTTTAGTATTAGTGGCTAGTTTGTAAATATCAAAGATCCACTTATTGTAGTGCTTGGAGCTGCATTTGCATGCTGATGAAATGCAAGTGGATGGCTGTGAACTGTAGGGTTATCTCTAGTGCAGCAGTGGGGAGCTCCAGAATCAGACAGTTGAGCATCTGACCGACTCAAGAGTCCAAGCTGCAGACCTCTTCTATTCACTTTCTTTACAACAATTAAAATATGCAAAGTGATAATTTTCCTTAAGTAGCCTTAAATGTGCCATCTATTTAAATGTGAAGAAAATTGCCTGAAGCTTCTGGTGTGAGGGACAAAAAAGAATAAATTATGCAAATAGCAGAAAAGGACTCTACCACTTGAACGCCTAATTTTCCTGTAATAAGCATACTGTTTCATTTAATTTTTTGCCTCTTATTAAAAGTGACAGTTCTTTTGCACTGTCTGATGGTTATATCTGACACAAGCTCGGGAAATGACTGCTAGACTAAATGCTAAAGCATTTTGGTAGCTTTTTTAGATGATGGTTACATTCACAAAGTAATTATGCACTGAAGAGTAGAGAAATAAGGTTTAATTACACAGTAATCGCTTCTGATGGACACGGCAGAAGTGTGAACACCGCCAGACTGCAATCCATCAATGACAAACCCCTGGCCACTTTTAATTCCTCCTCATTTGCATCATAACCTCCGCACCAAGTTGCACAAATGCTGTTAAATGTTAATAGGAGCTGTCTCTCCACTCAAAATGAATGCTTAAGCTGTTTCATTTTTTTTCTCCTCCACCTCAGACCTTCAAAACCAGCTCCTCTCTGAGAGCAGGCATTAAGCACAGAGCATGGTGCGTGGTCACTGTTGTGCTAATTGGGAGCAACACTTAAAGTTTTATCTCTCAAGCGCTAATAATGCACACTGCTGACAAACCAGTGAATAAGTAATGTACTTGGAGGAGAGGGGGGGAAGAAAGGCATGCCTAGAATGAAAAATGCAGTTAGGACCGTTGTTCAGTGACTAGCTATTTGATTAGGCCCTGTAGTCATATTTAATCCAGATCCTTAGGGAGCATACACAAAATTACATCTTCATCTCATCAAACATTCAGCCATATTTAGGCATTCAGCTGATCAAGCTTTTATTGTTTCTCTTACAGCAACATGGAGACAATATTGTCCTGAATTCTTCATTCCAGAAGCTGGAGGAGAAAAGGTCCCATGAGCTGTAGACCTGCATTTTAGGGCCCTTTGTTGTCAGGGAATCTGAGTAGTGAAGGAATAAAATAATCCTAGTCACTATGCACTAATGTACAAGTTGGTAAAACCTCTTCCAGACTTCAATTCTATTTATGTGTACAGCGTTTTAATAATCTCATTTTCACTGTTCTTTTTTTTTTTTTTTCCTTCCCTCTATTTTGTCTTTAAACCCAGTCCATTTCCTGGGACAGGTCTACATCATTAAACTGCAGATGGCTCTTTCTCTATGAAGCAGCAGGTATCATTCTTGTTCAGACAGAAGGAGGCTCCACCTGCTGCCGGCCCACCAATACTTCCAGCTGACTGCCTTGCAGAACAGGAAAGGTAATTTGTAAGCAGTCTGCTAAGTTTAACAGTAGACCCAAGAAGTGACAGAGAGCCATTTTCTGCATGAAGATTGAGAATTATCAACACCTTTTGGTGCATAATAGTTAAGCCTTTATCACTTGAGGAGTTGCTGATAAGGTTAAGAACACTAGACAAACTGCTCATTAGTGGAAAGGTTTGCCTTTTACATTAAAGACTGCTGGATACTGAAGTTCCTCTAGTGAGCAATACATCCCTGGCATTTGAAAAGAGCGAGCTGATCGGGGTACATAAATGAATATGGAAAAGGAGACCTGATATGTTCTAATGATATTAGTAAGGTTTTTCTCAAGCTTAGGGAATGATAAGCCTGTTAAATGTATTCAAAAGCTGCGTGATCTGCTAGGTAAGGCCCTAGATTAGAAGTCATGAGGCCTATGCTCTGGTGTCTATTTTACCATGGACTAGCTATGTGACCTTGGGTAAGTAATTTACAATTTACATTTGATGAAAACTAACACATATTAGGGAAGCTCTGGTAGCGTAGTGCCTAAAGCACTTGACTGATAACCAGAAGGCTGGCAGTTCAAACCCACCAGCCACTCCTCTGAAGGAAGATGGTGCAATCTACTTCCATAGTGATACTGCCTCAGAAACCCAAGGAGGGGTCGCTATGAGTCGGGTCTGACTCGACGGCACCTAACAACAACAACAACAACAAGACATATTAGAAGATGATTAAAATGTAGACTATCAGAATTCATTAGGTTGCATGTAAATAATCTGAGTCAGTTATAGATACTCATGCACTACTATATTGATAATAAATATGAGAGAGAGAGAAGATTATTCCCAGTCATTCATTTTAGGCTGGTGAGTTGGGTTAGGGATTATAAATTAGAATTGATTCCATTCATCTTGAGAGTCTTCATGTGACCAGAGGAATGGAATGGTTACCCCTACTGTAACAGTTTCATATAAATAAGAAAGGGTAACTTCCTTGGAGGCTGTTTACCACATGCACCTAGTACATAAGGCATTTGACTGCTAACCAGAAAGCTGATGGTTCAAACCCACTAGTCACATCCTCCAGGAATACTGGGCAATCTACTTCCATAGTGATACTGCCTTGGAAACCCAAGGAGGGGTTGCTATGAGTTGGATTTGACAATAACAGTGAGTTTGGTTTGGTTTGGAATAATCATAAAGGTCCCTGAGTAGTGCAAACAGTTTGTTTTGGCTACTGATTTAAAGGTGGGTGGTTGAAACCCATCTTATGGCACCACAGAATAAAGGCATGGCCATCTACTTCTGTAAAAATTATAGCCAAGAAAACCCTATGGGGCAAATCTACTCTGTAAAACATAGGGGCTTGCAATGAGTCACAATTGACTCAATGGCAATGGCTTTTTTTTGGTAATAATTGTATAGGTTTCCCGGGTGGCTTTGAGAATCAACAAGCTCTGGTAGCTTAGTGGGTAAAGCATTTGGCTGCTAACCAGCTGCTCTGTGGGAGGAAGATGAGGCAATGTACTTCTGTAAAGATTTACAGCCTTGGATATCCAATGGAAGTCACTTTGAATTGGAATCCAATCGACGGCAGTGGGTTTGCTTTTGGTTTTGTTACTAATCTAAATGTTGGAGGCTTGCGCCTGCCCAACAGCTCGGCAGAGGAGAGATCTGGCATTATGCTTTCACAGAGATTCCTACCCAGAAACCCTGTGGAACAGTTGTACTCTGCCACACATGCAGCTGCCATGAATTATAATTGATTCCATGACAACAGGTTTGTTTTTTTTTTTAAGATAAAGTAGATAAATTTACCTTATTTTAAGGATGAAGAAACTGAATTTAAGAAAGTTGCACTAAGACACATATGTATGAGCAGCTATTATGGGATTTCAACCCAGGTCTGTCTGATTTTAAAGTCTTCATGTTCATTTGTACAGAGAGTAGCAAAGCAAACAATCTGCTTCTATTTCTATCTTTGTGTGACTTTCGTTCTATTCATCAATCTTTCTTTCTTTTGCTTATTAGCATGCTTATAAAATCTCATAAGGGAGAGTAAGGCTTAATTTCTATCACATTAGAAACAGCTCAGATTACTGATGATACTGGGCCAATATTGATGTGCTGTCCTGAAAAACAAATATGGCTTTCTACTTAATTTGTTGAGTTTAAGCATAACATTTAAAATCTCTGTTCTCGTCTATAAAAATCTGAGATATGTCAATGGAGATGCTCTTGACATCTCTCAATAAAATATATCATGAGCAACATTTCTGTGCATCTACGTATCACTGCAAATACACTTATGCAAAACTGAAAGTACAGTGTGCTGGCCTGAAGCAAAATTTCTTTGGTGCTCACAACCTCATCTTTAGATGCTTCTGTCCTCCTTCAGTGATAATCTTTTCCACTTTCAGGGATGAAGGTAAGCTAACGAAAATAATAATAATAATAATAAAGGGCCAAGAGCTTTTAGCACCAGTTCTTCATTGATAGATCAGTTTGAAGAATGAATAAATGAAAGTCAAGATTTAAAGAGGAGATGCTCAAAAACACTGATGAGGAAAGAAGTTGTAGAAGCTTTAACTATACTGGCAGGAGAGATACATGTGTGAATTCATTTGTATTGAAAGAAAAAGAAAAGCAAAAAAAAATTTCCTCTTATATCAGCTCTTTTTTTTTTTGGCTATGTTACTTACCTCCATTTTCATGCACATATCCCAGATCACTTGATTACAGGTTCTGTTTTAAGTATTTTTCAGATATGTCAAACTGGTTTAGCCACAGCCTTAGAACCTGTCCTGTATGAATAAGCACATGTCCCCAATCCAGCTGGTCCTCTAATAGACCTACAATTTAAGTTCCTCCTTGTTAAGTGACTACTGTGCTACCAGTCGCTGAGTTAGCCATTTATACACTTGTTTTAAAAGATTCTGCATGGTCATGTAATTAATGCAATTGTAATTTCTTGGTCAATTTCTATCTCCATCACCAGACTTTAAGCTTCTTTTAGTCAATCCATCTTGTATCCCACAGTACTTTGAGCTCATCAGGACATAAAAATATAAACAATTTTTCAAAAAGGCAAGCAAAGAACACAGAAATAATACTAAAAACTCCCTTGACAGGAACCTGTAAATTCCAATAGTGGAGAAAATGAGAAAGAGAAAAGTATATGAAGGTGCACTAGTAACCTGAGCTCTAATATCTTTAGGAAGTAAGGTCAGGGATACAGGAATGTCTGGCTGTGAGAGACTCAAATTGAGGCTCCTTATCTTTTTTAACCATTGTGAATCTTAGTGCAAATATATGAGAATTAAAGACTGAACTCTACATAGTAAAAAGGAAACAAGTTGAAACTGGTTTAGATACAAAACATTAAGAAGATAAAAAGTATAAAATATGTTGAAAATTAAATTATTCACTGTTTTTAATATGAATGATTTATCACTAATTCCTAAAAAGCTTGCAGTAACAAATCTGGCATCCTTGTCATTGTGTGTTTGATTAATTTTGGTGTGTTATTTTATTATTTTTATATAATACACAGTTATATATAGTCTGTTGCCTATACAGCAATACCATCCACTCATGCCTTCAAACTATAGAGGAAATTAAAGTAGATATGAATTCAAAATTTCCAATTAAAATTGAAAATTATTTTAACATAACTCAATATTATATTGTTAATGTATACTATGAGGGAAATTCTAGAAATTGCATGCTATATGGTAAAAGTCTGCATTAGTTCTGTTCTTCTATACCAGCGTCATAAAGACTCCAGTGTACTTTGAGATTCCTGAATCAAAGACGTTGTGCAAGTAGAAAGTGGCACACATATTATTAACCTTTCTGTGCTGTTTCCTCATCTATAATATGAGGTTAATGATATTTCTGTACCTCACACGAATGTTGTGCGAATTAATGTTTGTAAAGTCCTTTAAGATCCACGGATGAAAGATGCCATAAAAGTCCAAAGGTGATAATATAGTTATTGAAATTGGAAACACCAATAATGCTGGGAATTGAATATATATTTGGTTGCAAGGCACCCTGTACGTTATAAATTCACCAGGCACTTACAGAAGCTTACCATTTCAAAATTAATGTTTTGATATATATAGAATAAATCCTAAAGAGATACTGCATGTATGTTATAAGCCAAATGGATGTAATTTGTTCCTAACTGGCAGAAGCACAGTCGTACATATTATTTCCATGTGTCTTTATAGAAAGTACTGCAGTAGAGTACACTGGATCTATGCTCAAAATTCTATAATGTCAGAATGGTCTATTTAGAAAGAGGTAGTCAATAGCATGTTAAAAATACTCACATGACTTAATGAAATCATTCTCTGTACCTCCCTTTTGTCACTGTTGTAGTTTTTCATTTACATTTTGAATCCACTTAAATAGTTTAAATATTCAAGGCAAAATACTTAATAGCAATCCTTTTTGAAAACATAAAAAAAAAATAATACAAATTATCAGCTGTCACAGTTGAACTAATTTTTATGTGGCTATTAAATATTTTTCTAGAAGTATAAAAAGGCATCTCACTAAATCGTTATAATACCAAAAAGGAGGAAAAATACAGACTTTTCCTAATATTCTCCACATAATTTGAAAACATTTAAGTATCCCTTGAGACATATGACAGTTAACTTATTTAATTCATTATGTATTCACTTAAAATAGTGTTTATTTTTGCCATGCACAATATAATAATTTTAAAATATGAATTGTAGAACATGTGTGAGTATGTGTGTGTATTTATACATAGAGAAAACAGTCTACAATTATGTTCACCATTCATTGCCAAACTTAATAACAATTACATCTAGGAAGTGATTTTGGAGTAGAAGTGAACAAAACTTTCATTTTTAAGCTTACATAATCCTATATTGTTTGATAGTGTTACAAAAAGTAACTTTTTAACTTTAAAAAATCATTCTCACAGAATTAAAGAAGAGGTTTGAAAGACTGCAAAATAAAAATGAAGACTGATGAGATAAAACTAAAGTTAAAATAGTGAAGTTAGGATTTGAGTAGTGGACTGAATTGATTACCAAACAAACTGAAAAGGAAGGACAAATAGATAAAGGGAGGATCCATTATCCTTGATTATAATTTCAGAGAACCAACATGCGCATGTATTTTTGTTTTTAAAGACACATCTTAGAGACTTTCAGATATTTTACTAGAAAGAATACAATTTTGTCTTTTAATCCATTGGAGCACGATTTTCAACTAAGTAGAGAAAAGGTTAACTTTAGATGATAATGGCAAACCAGTCAAGGAAAAACAGCAGAGTTCAAAATTAAGTCAAGGAGTCAAACAAACATTATATTTAGAAAGTCAAGAGCTTTGTTTTTGGCTGTTTCAAGGTTTTCCTCAATTTATGGGAGGTTCAAGGTTATGAGCTCAGCATCTAGAGCTCAAAGTCATTTCAGAATTTATCCAATATTAGAGTTCAAATATTTGAATGTATTTTACAATGAAAAAATTTGATCCTGGAAACTACTGACTTTAAAAAATTGTAAGTAAATTATGGTAGAAAGTCACATGGGTCAGCATACCTTTAGACAACAAATAAGCAGAGAGAATTATATTTAGAAGCTTGAAATCAGAAAACATTAAGACATGTATGCCTATCAAAAAATTACCAATTCAGTGTTCTAGCATATTTATGAATAAGATACTTCCTAGAAAATACAAATAATAGGTAAATAAAACAGAGATATTTGTAATATGGATTTCATTACTATAATAACCAAACTAACCAGAGAAATGGTTATTATAGACCTTGTGTTTCACTTCTGCTCTTAACTTTTATAATTCTAATTTTTTTTTAACATAAAAACTCCGTGGTTAATATTGGAATACCTAATGCATTTGACTGCTAACCAGAAGGCTGGCAGTTCAAAGCCACCAGCCACTCTTCAGAAGGGAGATTGGGCAATCTACTTCCATAGAGATAGTGCCTCAGAAACCCGAGGAGGGGTCGCTATGAGTCGGAAACGACTCAACAACAGTTAGTTTGGTTTGTTTTTTAGTTTTTGGTGCTCAAAGAAATAAAGTACACTAAAAATACAAGAAGCCAATGAAATTTTATTATTTATCCCTTTTATTTTGACTGGGAGCTTTGGTGGTGTAGTGCCTAAGGCATCTGACTGCTAACCAGAAGACTGGCAGTTCAAACCCACCAGCCACTCCTTGGAAGGAAGGTTGGGCAATCTACTTCCATAGTGATACTGCCTCGGAA
>NW_006921588.1:39548684-39558729 GCF_000298275.1 Orycteropus afer afer
GTCACTATGAGTCGAAATTGACTGGTTGGCAGTGAGTCCTGTTTTTTTTTTTTTTTTTTTTTTTTTTAAGGAAGAGATTAGTTCCTAGCATAGTGTCTCATAATATTCAATTACTAAGAAAGATGAATGGATGAATCAATCAATGAAGTAAGAATTGTACTCATAATGAAACTACGTGGTTGGCAAGTTACCCTCTATCTTTTTTCCTTCCTTCTGTTAAGAAATTTCTCATGTGGAAATTTTTGTAAACAGTCTTTCATCACCCACTCAACTTCTCTCTCTAAAGACATGAGAAACAAGGTAAACACCAAACACAGATCTCTCTGATTACTCTTTCCATGTCTACTTTACTGACTTTCTCCTCTGTTTATCCTCTAAGATTCTATCTGCAGTTTTCCTCTCATTATACATCTACTTGAAATTTCTACTATCTCCTCCAAAGACTCCCATATTGATCTTTCCAGTCTCAAATATCCAATTGTTCATCTCTTTCTTCATACATTCTTTTAAAAATTGATTTTTAAGACTACATACTTGCCCACCTCTAATCTTTTTCAACACATAAGCCAAAGTAAACCTTTAAAAAACAAGTCAATCATGTCACTCCTCAAAACTCTCCAATGCAACTCCACTTCATTGCAAATCTTTGCAGTAATCTAGAAGGCCCTAAATTATCCTGCCCCCTATCAAATCCCTGATCCCATCTACTATTACTCTCTTTAATCACTCTATTCAACTACCTTCCCATTTTACAAACACTCAAGGTACACTCCTGCTAAAGGATCTCCTGGAATATTCAAACTCATCTACGTGGCTTGGTCCTTAACATTTTCCCAGTCTTTGTCTGAATGTTACCTTCTCAAATGTTACTTACTGACCATGGTATGTAAAATGGAAATCCTTTACTCCAATATTCCCCATCACATTTTTTGGCTTCTTTTTTTCATTGCACCAATCTACTTCGAATATAGAAGTTGGCAACCGATAGCCAGCCTCTAGGGCAAATCCAGTGCACTGCAGTTTTTGTAAATAAAGTATTATTGGAATGAAGCCTAACCCATTCATTTATAAATTTCTATAGTGTGTTTTGTGTACAATCACAGAATTGGGTAGTTGCAACAGAGACCACAGGCTCATAAACTTATAATATACACTATTGGCCTTTTATAGAACATTTGCCAACTCCTGTTATAACATATCCAAGAGCAGAGCAGGATATTATTTTCTGTTTTCCCCATTGCTATATCTGTAGTGCCTACAACAGTGCTCAGAGCACAGTGGGCACTCGATAAATATTTGTAAGTGAACAAATGAGTCTCCTAATATGTGCCATGTGTTGAGCAAGGTCCTGAGCATGAAGATATTTTATTCTCCCTGTATTTTCCTATCAATCTTACTGTATTTTTTTTCTATTCATTTTTTTCTTCTTCCTCACTGAAGCAAAACAAAGTTAAAAACCATAATGATTTCATATCTCCTCACACTCCAAACATCTCCTTACTTTTTCATTCAGCTAATGCTATTGTTAAATAGTTACCCAAGAAAACAGAAACAGAAGAGAACAGCATCATCTTCCAACAGTTACGTATGCCAATCTACTTATATTTTTACCCATATATTTCTGGCTTCATTCCTGTTAAGGTGGGTGACCACGTCCCTAGCTAAAGCTTCTTTTCTCTATTCTCTGTAATAGCAAAACTCTTCATTAAAAAGTTCGTATACTTGCCATCTCGAGTTAATCAATTCTCATTCTCTTTTTTAGCTCACTATAATAAGATTTTCACCCCCACCACTACAATGAAATCTCACTGGTCAAGGTTACCAAGAACTTCTGTCACCAGAGGCAGTGGTCAGTTATCAGGTCTCCTGTTATCTGACCTCTTAGCAGTTGACAGAGTTGGTCATTATTATCTTCTTAAAACACTTTCTTTTCTTTGTTGCTAAGACACCACATTCTTCTGCTTTTCCTTCTATCTCACAGACTTTTGCTGATCAGTCTTTTCTATTGTCTCTTCTCTCTTTTCCTAATCTTTACATTTGAGATGGCCTGGACCTCACTCACTTTTATAAAGTTAAACAATATTTACATCGTTTTATCAAGGAGGATGCTTGTAGAAAATAGACTGGGTAATCTGAGAAAATTTGACTAAAGAGCTATTTAATTGCAAGGATGAGTGGGATGTAGAATGCCTGGAATAAGTAACAGCAGAGCTCTATTTTAAAAGGTGTGCTGGAACAGGCTCATACTGACTCAAGAGAGATGATTATTAAACTTTCAGGAATTTTGCAAGTCAGTTATCAAACACAGCCACTATTGAAAATTGTCATATACACTATTTTTTTTTTTAAAAAAAAAAAAGGTAGCAAGTACTCCAAACTCATCATTTCCCATTTATTTTACTGTTATACATGTTCTGGTTGTTTATGTCTATTATAACTGTATGATGCAAATACAACATAATATGATAACTGCACATCAACTTCACATTCCATGATATCACATTGGTGGCTTGAAATTGACCATGGTTGGAGTACTTACACCACAGAAATGAACAAATGCTACCTACAACACAGGGCTTGATTAATTGTGTAGGCTTAAGAAATTGGTGGAGAAATTGTTAATGGTAGATTATACTTAAAACTGTATCATGTCTAATTTATATTGTGAATAATAAAAAGGTAATACATTCTTTCCAGTATTTAAAAACTATTCTCCAATTTAGTCAAGAAGTCACTCACATCATTTACAAACATATTCCCAAAACTATCTTCCTTGTTTCACTTTCATGTCACACATTACCATACATGGAAACATCTATCAAAATTCATGTTGGATCTACTCTTGTTTGTCAGTTATAAGAGTTCAGCCAAAAAAAAAAATCAACACAAACATTCTGTTAAAATCAGCTAGCCATAAAGAATTTATTGCATTGTAGTGTATTTTATTATTATTTGTAAATTGTGTTCTACACATCTTTATATCAGCAAAGTTTATAACAAACATACACGTTTTTAAAATTTTTTTGCAGAGATTCAGTTGTTAAATATTCACCAGCACAACACTGCTCTCTTACCTCCCTGAGGCCTGAGGGGCCAGAAGAACAAGCACATAAAGGATATTCAAGAAAAGAGAACTATGTGGCGAGCGAGGGTCATAACAGGAGCTGTAACTTTTGATGTAGGATTACCAAATTCTTTGATGAAAGGAGAAGAAAGTAGGAGGGAAATAAGAAAATATATACTCTGACTTCTAATCTCTTCATTCACTTCCCTCTCTCATCAGGGTTCTCCATTAGCTGAACCCAAGCATAAGTTAATGGGCAAAAGATCTTGTTATGTACTTCATAAAAATCAACCTACTGGAGCAGAGAATGAGACAGAGAATTGTGGAAAGTTTAGATGGAGGAACAAATAAAAGTTGTTAAGAACAGTCTACCCACTTTGTATACCATCATGCTTTCTTTTGTTTCACCAAGTGAAAAATTTGTAAGAGCACATGTAATAGGCTAGACAATGACCCCTAAATATATGAGGTACTAATTCCTGGAAATGGTAAACATTATCTTATTTAGAAAGGTAACCTTGTAAAAGGGACTAAACTAAGAGTCTAATCCTGGAATAGCTGAGTGGGCCTTAAATGCCATGAGAAATGTCTTTATAAGAGAGAGGAAGAGATAACATGTAACTGGAGAAGAAAGCAATGTGAAGACAGAGGCAGAGATTAGATTGATGTGGCCATAAACCAAGGAATGTGAGCAGTTACCAAAAATTAGAAGTAAGGAGCAGATTTTCCCCTAGAATCTCTAGAAGGAGTGCAGTCCTGCTGACACCTTGTTTTGCCCCAGTGATACAGATTTTGTATTTCTGGCCTTCTAAATTATGGAAGAATAAATTTCTATTGTTTTATTCTACCTAGTTTGTGATAACTTGTTACAGCAGTTACAGGAAACTAATATAGCTCACAAAGTAACATCAAGTGACATATGGTCAACTGGATGATGTCAGTTTGATCATACTGCCATATAAAATCTAAAAAATTAGCCATTACCAGTGTTATCAACATAAAGTAGCAGGGACTTGGGGGTATAGCTAATTAACATACAACATAGCTGCTACATCCTCATTTCTATAGATAGACCTGAGATCTATGTTGGAATATATCATAAGAAACTTTCCATGAGGTTATAGGGCAAGCTAGAGAAGCAATAAAGCTCAGTACATGGGAGTCTGAGCCACTTGGTTACACAATTTACTTAATTCTTATAGACTTGCATGACATCATTTGTACCATTCGCATTTTAAAATAGAATGGTTCTGCACATTTTCAATTACACCATTTAATGATGGGCAATTTTGGGTTGCAGAGTACCTTGAGTTTCTGTGGCCAGGTATTCAGTCCACTCTGTTGGACTAGGAGAACGGGGTTGCCCAAAGCTGAGGGAGCAGAGTTGCTCTCCCAGTGAGCCTGAAAGGCAGAGTTAAAGGCCAGAACTGAGGGGAACTCCACCCAAAATCCAGAAAGCATGATCAACACCCAGAGTATAGAGAGCAAGGCCACTGCCTAGATTATCTCAGAGAAGAGAGGATAATTTTCAAACCTTGAGAGCTAACATAAATTTTTTGTTTCTTTTCTTTCTTTTTTTTTTTTGCCTTTTTGGTGCCTGTTATTTCTTCTTTCCCTCCAATTTCTCCATTTGTAATGGCAGTGTCTATCTTGTGCCTGTTCCATCATTGTGTTTTGAAAGCACATAATAACTTGTGTTGTAGATTTTACAGGTTCACAGATAATGAAGAATTTAATAAAGCCAGGATGGAATTTGAATTTGGAGTGGATTTAAGACTTTTGGGATGATATGATGGAGTGAAAGTGTTTTACATGTGGCAAGAACATGAATTTGGGGGACAAAGGGTGAAATATCATGTATTTAATTGTGTGTCCCAAAATACATGTCAACTTGAGGTCATGATTCCCCATAATGTGTAGCTGTCCTCTATTTTGTGATCTAATGTAATTCTATGTGTTGTAAATCCTAATCTCTGGTTAATGAGACAGGATTAGATTATGTTAAAGAGGATTAGGTTATATTTGTTATATTAGTGAGTCAGAATTAGAGTGCAATGTAACACCCTTACTCAGGTCAAAGCCCTGCATCACCTTTTGTCTTACAAAGGAAAAAGAAGTTAGCAGAAAGGGAGGAACCTGACTAACACAAAGAAAAAAGAGCTGAGAGTAAGGCATATCCTTTGGATCTGGGATCCCTATGCTGAGAACCTCCTAGACTTAGGGGGAGATTAATGTCAAGAACATGGAGCTCTCCAAGGAATGCCAGGTCCACAGATGTTGGAAAGAGACAAGGACCTTCCCAAAGAGCCCATGGAGAGGGAAAGTCTCCCATAGAGCTAGCATCCTGCATTTGGGCCTCCTAAACTGAGGGAATAAATTTCTGCTTGTTAAAGCCACCCACTTGTATTTCACAAAAGTTGTATTATAGACAGATTTATAATACCAAAATAATAGATGCCGAAGCTGCTTATGTAGAGGTTTATTGTTATGGTTTCATGGGACATCCTGATTAATTGGTCTAGTTATGTGTTTAATGCTTCTTTTCTACCTCCTAGTTTATTGTGTTGTGCCTACAGTCTTAAAAGATTGCAAGTGGCCATCCAAGTACAAAAAATGTTCTTTAATTACCTGTATCAACAAAGGAAGGAGAATCAGAAGAAGGAAATGGAATGTCTGGCTAATTGCCTTTATGAATATGCCTTCTTTGCCATGAGAGAATATGACTGAATGGTGTCCAGCTACAATTGCTGAACATTTTAAGCAAAGATTCTATAGAAGAATCCTAATCAAAAGGGTGAAAGTGCAGAACAGAATTTCAGATTCTCATGGGATTCGGATTTTCTGGAGCCATTAAGGTTGAGCCAATAATTTCTACCTCTGAAACTACTGACCTAAGTAATCTTTAAGGCTTAAACCAAAAATATCCCCTGAATTCTTAAAACCAAACAAGAGTTTAGATTAACTAGTAAGGAATGTCTGCCTTGACGATTGTGCTCTTTTAAGATCTGTATACATGAGATCAAACTGACAACAGTAACTTGAAATATTAGATAGAAAACTTAAAGGACAATGAGTTTATGTTAATGGAGGAGAAATGGTGGTTGCTTTTTAGTCAAAGTTTAGTTTATTGTCAGAAAGGGGCATGGCCTTACTCCAAAATTCTGAGTCAGCAGTGATTCTCTTATTGGAAAATGCCAACTCCTCCATATAGTGTGCAAAGAACTTGTTACTTAGTTCATGTAGTTTGGCTTCCTGGGCACAGAACAAAGTGAAAACTGGAGAGGATGTGCCAGTTTACCATCGACACTTGTTACACTATTGGACCTGCTAGGATATAAAGTCAAATTTTAGAAACTTGTCTTGCTCCAGGACTCACTCAAATCTTACAACCTTAAGTAGAAAGTATAAGAATAGCATATTTTCCCTCTAAATACAAAAGGACCCCCAAAAGCAATGTGGTCATTTTATTATCCCGACCCCTGGCAAATTCACCAATGTAATAGGCTCCTGAATTTTCATGGGTTTATCTCTATCTTTGGTACACCTGTATCTTATTTTAAGGTGCTTTCTTCTTCTGACTGAATTTAATCATGCTATTCTATGAAATATCAAGACAACGAAGTCCTTTCCAGACTATTCTGTGACAGAGAGGAGATCAGTTGGTGTGGGTTCAGCCAAGAGATTCAAGGCATATTGATATCACAGCTATGTTAAGGAAAACAGTTTCTTCTTATCTTTACTAATATTGGGAAGGGATAAATGCACCTGTTAAATCAGAGGTGTCAGGGGCTATATTGATTTGCTCTAGCAAAATACTACATTGGAAACCTCAGATGTGATTGACACCATTACTTTATTAAGAAGTTCTCCAAGACTGCGATTCTAAGTCCCCAAGCCCAGTGAGTCATTCCTTCAATGTGTTTGGTTATTACCTTGGGGATTTTAGTTTCTGCTTCTGTTATGCTAATCCTTATCGACATGAACATCAATGAAGCCCACTGATCAGATTTGAGGTTTATGGAGGTCTGATAACAGAATCTTAGCTCAGGTTTTTGTTAGAAGGTATCTAGAGGAAGTTCAGATCCAAGACTATATGGCCAAGACTATCTGCTCCAGTTTTCACTTTGTTCTGTGCCCAGGAGGCTAAACTACATGAACTGAGTAACAAGTTCTTTGCCCACTATATGGAGCAGCTGGCATTTTCCTCATTTGGAGAATGAGGATAATCTATCCCCATTCTCAAAGACCCATCTCAATTTTGCACATACCATCAAGCAAGGGAGCTAAATCAGGACATTGTAGAACACACCAACTCTGAAATCTTTCACATATTTAGGGTGACAGTCACCCCCTAGGATGAGGGGTTAATTTTGGTTTATTACCTTGACAATGGAAAACAGGTCTAGGGGCTTTAACTAGGCCTTTATTCTGCAATAGAACTCACTTCACATTGGGGAGATCCATGTTATTTAATTCTTGTATCCTTACCATATAGACTTGGCCTAGTGAATAATAACATTAAGGAGGAATGTACTCCTTAGTACAATCAACCATAAGAGATCAAAAAAGCAGCATTTGCCAAAATATCAAAGCTCAGAAAGCAGGAAGAGACGATAAAGAAGAACAAATGAAAATGAGGAAGCCAGGGAGGAAGTGGGAAGAATGTTATTACAATGAGGAGATTGCTGCTAATGCCACAAAACGAAATGTGGACAAATTATTGAATTGAAAATTAATTTTCTCTGTAAATGTTCACCCAATAATGAAAAAAAAAAAAAAAAAATAGTCTGAGTATTTACCATTCTCCAGTGCAAGGATTCTCAAGGTGAACCAGCATCTTCAGCATATGCTAAGAACTTGCTAGAAATATAAATTCTGGTGTTATCATCCCAAGCTTGCTGAATCAGAAACCCTGGGTATGAGAACTGTAAATCTATGTTTCAAAAGCCCTTAGGTGATCTGATGCACACCAAAGTTTAAAAACCACTACTCTAATGCATAGTCACTCTGTTAAATAACTACAGGTACATCAGAGGAAAGCCTAGAGCAACAGTCATGCTATATACTGTTGACTCTATTGCAAGATCATGTTTTTATAAGGTCTAACCTTCTTCTCAGGGAGGTCTAGTAGCGTAGTGCCTGAGGCACTTGACTGCTAACCAGAAGGCTGGCAGTTCAAACCCACCAGCCCCTTTATGAAAGAAACACTGGGCAATATACTTCCGTAAAGATTTATCACCTCCGAAACCCAAAGGGGATCATTATGAGTCAGAATTGACTCAATGGCAGTGAGTTTTTTGTTTTGGTTTGGTTTGGTTTTGGTTTTAGCCTTCTTCTCACATAAAGAACTTCAGGTCTGTAAACTGTCTTTGATCTGGGAACAAGGCAAGTAAAAGTGAATCCCCACTAAAGTTACTCAAATTATTTTATGCTCACCAGACTGTATAGGATTTTTCAGCCTATATATATCAAGAAGCTCCTTACTTGGCTGTCATTTTATTTAATTTTTTTCCTAAGGATCCCATTATCAATAAGCTGCTGCAAAACATTACTGGAAGTCAAAACATTCTGAATATTACTCCAGCTCTATGGCTTATTATGGTAATTGTGGCCACTTGGTCTTTGAGTAAGCACCCCTACTGGGTGTCTACCTCTCTGGAATCCTTTTAGTTTGATTGTCATCAACAAACCCAAATGCACTGCTCTGTGCCCTACAATCACCTTTGGCATAGAGTGAACAGCCACCATAGAGCATTACCTCAGTTTTCAAGCATACTAGTTCTCCTTCTAACTGTATGCTAAGCAAATAAGCCAAGAAGCTAAACCATATGAAGAACACAGCATCAGGACTGGAGTAAGACTTATTAACAACCAGGTATACACAGATAACACAACCTTTCTTGTTGCAAGCGAAGAGGACTTGAAGTACTTACTGATGAAGATCAAAGACTAGCATAGTGCCTAAGGCACTTGACTGCTAACCAGAAGGTTGGCGGCTCAAACCCACCAGCCACTCCTCGGAAGGAAGGTTGGGCAATCTACTTCCATAGTGATATTGCCTCGGAAACCCAAGGAGGCATCGCTATGAGTTGGGTCTGACTTGATGGCACATAACAACAACAACAAAGGCCTTGGTGATGGATGTGCCCATAGAGCCATCTAGGAAATATAAAGATTGGCGGACCAGGTGGTACAAAATAAATCCTTTCTAGTATTCTCATTTTCCTGATACTGGACTCCTTCCTCTACATTGTGCCAGAGAAGTTATATTATTCAACCTCATTGAGTATCAGCCATTATTGAGTCCAGGCTTCAAGTAGACTACCTAATACATTATTAACCCCCTCCTAGGTGGTTGAGCCAACACATTAAATCACAAATCCTGTATGAATAAACCCTTATCAACAAAGTAAACCTATTACAGTGTTACACATCTTTCCTCCTTTTTCTAACACGATATCACTCACTCCCATAAATATTTGCCAGACTCCTACCAATAGAAGCAATGAGGTTCTACTAGCACTTTGTTGTACAGAATATTCCTTCCTACCAGATCTAGCCCTGAACAGATATAGCCTAAAGCCTAGATCAGTAACATTATGTGTGTCCATCCATAATCATCCATATCTTTACTGCCTGGATTCTCAAATCTCATATCTCAAACTCACTTTGCACATTCTTATTTTTATGTTGTGGGAGCTCTGGTGGCAGAGTGCCTAAGGCATTTGACTGCTAACCAGAAGGCTGGTGGTTCAAACCCACCAGCAACTCCTTGGAGGAAAGACTGGGCAATCTACTTCTGTAATGATCCTGCCTTGGCAACCCAAGGAGGGGTCGCTATGGGTTGGAACTGACTCAATGGCAGTGAGTTTAGTTTTAGGAACTCTGGTAGCATAGTGCCTAAGGCATTTGACTGCTAACCAGAAGGCTGGCAGTTCAAAACCAACAGCCATTCCTCGGAAGGAAGGTTGGGCAATCTAC
>NW_006921588.1:39559059-39560580 GCF_000298275.1 Orycteropus afer afer
TCTTCCTTCTGAGGAGTGTCTGGTGGGTTTGAACCACCAGCCTTCTGGTTAGCAGTCAAATGCCTTAGGCACTATGCCACCGGAGTTCCCAATTGCTCTTCTTCTTTGATTTCAATGCACATTGATTACGCCTCTACTCTACATTAAATCATAGTTATCAATTTTACTGTCTTTGTTACTATTTTGAAATCCAGGACTGTCTTACTTGTCTCTTGATTTCCTCTGATTTCTTATCATAGCACTAAGTATTATTTGTAATAGGTGTGTAGCATATATTTCTTAAAATGAAATGGCAAATAAAGATTGGCAGTTTTGCTTTAAGCTAATAAGGTTGAGTTCTACTGACAATTTCAGATTACTTTTACAATTTTTCCAATGATTCTCCCTTAATATCAAATAATAATCCCAAACTTCCAAAATAGCTTCTTAGCTTTTAACATACTTTCATTGAAGATCTACATACACAGCCCTCTCAACTGTACTGCCATTGATCTCAATTTTTCAAGACAAAATTACTAGATTCACTCTTCTGATTCCTCATGGCCATGGATTTTGTTTCTACACCCTACTGCATGGGTGTGTAGATATGTCAATCTTGGCAAAAATTGTCAAAAATGGTAATAGTCAAGTCCTATGTGATTAAGAGGGAGCTCTGGTAGCACAGTGCCTAAGGCTGCTAACCAGAAGGCTGGCGGTTCAAACCCACCAGCCACTCCTCAGAAAGAAGATGGGGCAGTCTACTTCCATAATGATACTTCCTCGGAAACCCAAGGAAGGGTTGCTATGAGTTGGGTCTGACTCAACGGCATATAACAACACAACATGTGACTAAGAGATCTGATTTAGTGGAAGATTCCTCTGTTATACTTTGGCATCTTAGTAAGTTGTGTTGTTTCTCAAAAACAAACAAAAATTAGTAACTGATCGCCCAAAACTAAATAATAAGACAAAGAATCTATAGTTTTTTACTGATTTTTTGGAAATAATAGACATTTAAGAGAATCACTTGTCAGATTAATAGTCACAGCTTAAGCCTCTGTAGTAGTGTTATGCTAGCTTTCTGGTAGATACTTAGGCGACCAATGCCAAATGAAATAACATATATTTACTGATGCAATAGTCATTGAAAAACGCTTCTAATTGTAGGGCAATATACCTGCATATAGGCAGTGTTAAACTGTCTAGTGTAAACTGATAACAAATAGTCTTTTTTATAAAATACATTTTATTGAAATATAATTTACATGCAGTGAAACACACAAAACTAAAGTGACATGGGTCAATGCTTTTTTTGTGTGTGTGTTCCCACACCTCTTTTTCCATCCCTGTTGTTGTTGTTGTTGTTGTTAAGTGCCGTCGAGTCGTTTCCGACTCATAGCGACCCCATGCACAGCAGAATGAAACACTGCCTGATCCCGCGCCAGCCCCTGCTATACTTGAGCCCATCATCACAGCCACCGTGTCAATCCATCTCGTTGAAGGCCTCCCCCTCTTTCATCGACCCTCCACCCTACCAAGCAT
>NW_006921588.1:39563781-39594845 GCF_000298275.1 Orycteropus afer afer
GCTGCTTTGGGTGTCCTTGAGTTGTCCCTGGGGCTGACTGCTCCTCTGTCCGGGTTCCTGGCTTTTATCCCCTTTCTCCTGCTCTTCCGCCCTGTTACTCTGGGTGGGCCTGAGTTTCCTCTCCTCACCTAATCCCTTCAGCTGATTGCTCTTCTCTCTGGCTTCCTGGCTTTTAATACCCTTTCTCCTGCTTTTCCCGCCTACTACTTTGGGCATCCCTGAGTTGTCTCTCTTCACCTGTAACCCTGTTCCATCCCTGGCAACAAAGAAAGAAAGTTTCCCTCCATATTTAAACCTCTCCTTGACCCTCCACAACAATGAACTAATACTATATTTGTCCTTCTGTGATTGACTTATTTCACTCAGTATAATGTCCTCCAAATTCATCCATGTTATGGGGTGTTTTGCAGACTCTACGTTATTCTTTAGTGCTGCATAGCATTCCATTGTGTGTATGTACTTGGTCATCCATTCTTCCATCGATGGGCATAGGCTATTTCCATCTTTTTGCTATTGTAAATAATGCTGTGATGAATGTGGGTGTGCAAATATCTGTTCCCGTCTTGGCTTTCACCTCTCTAGGATATATACCTAGTAATGGGATGGCTGGGTCAAATGGTAACTCCAATTCCAGCTTTCTAAGGAATTGCCATACTCTTTCCACAATGGTTGTATCACTTCACAGTCCCACCAACAGTGTATGAGGGTCCCAATCTCTCCACATCCCCACCAGCATTTGTTATTTTCTCTCATTGAACCTTGTCATCAGTGCTGGGGTGAGATGGTATCTCATTGTTGTTTTGATTTGTGTCTCTCTGATGACCAATGATCATGAGCATCTCTTCATGTATTTGCTGGCCACCTGAATAGCCTCTTTGGTGAAATGTCTATTCATGTCTTCTGTCCATTTTTCAATTGGATTGTTAATCCCTTTGCTGTTGAGGCATTGGAGTTTTCTATAAATCTTAGAGATAAGTCCCTTGCCAGATACGTAATTATCGACAAGTATGAATTTGTTGCTGTCATTTTTGTCATGTGCATTTTCATGGTGTTGATTAATTTGTTCCATATAATTTTCTGTGCTGAGATCGTTTTGTTTATGAATCATATTATCACTTCTTTCCTTGCTATCACTTTGTTGTTGTTGTTGTTGTTATGTGCCGTTGAGTCGGCCCCGACTCATAGCGACCCCTCCTTGGGTTTCCGAGGCAGTACCACTATGGAAGTAGGATTGTCCAACCTTCCTTCCGAGGAGTGGCTGATGGGTTTGAACTGCCAGCCTTCTGGTTAGCAGTCAAGTGCTTTAGCCACTATGCTACCAAAGCTCTGTTTTTGCTAAATATTTGTGCGGGTCCTCTTTTTTATTTTGATGTGAAGGTTTATCATTTTTCTTTGAGGTTACGCTATCATTTATAGTTTTCTTCCCAATTTTAGAACAGTCCATTCTATCTTGTAGTTGTCTTGACTTCCCTACCATTTAGAAGTTCTGTAACAACACATTTTTTTCCCTCTTTTTGGTTTGTAGTTGTCCTTATTTGTCAGTTGGTATCTCTGGTTCCTTGTTTACAATTTCGTAGGCTTATTTATTTTGGATACTTCCATAGCTGGGTTGGTTTCTGGGTTATATCATCATGTGTGCTAATGGTCAGTTGTTGTTGGCTGTTGTTGCTTCTCTGTCCAAAGGGATACCTTTAGCATCTCTTGTAAGCTTGGTCTGGTTTTAACAAATTCCCTTCATTTCTGCTTATCTGGAAATGTCCTAATTTCACCATCATATTTGAGGGACAATTTTGCTGGGTACATAATTCTTGGTTGGAAATTTTTCTCTTCAGGGTTTTATATATACCATCCTACTGTCTTCTTGCCTGCATGGTTTCTGTTGAGAAATCCAAGCTTAGTCTTATTGGTTGCCCCTTCTAGGTAACTTTTTGTTTTTCCTGTGCTGCTCTCATGATTCTTTCTTTGTCTTTAGTTTTGGTGAGTTTGATGATGATATGTCTTAGTGTTTTTCTTTTGGAGTCTATCCTGTTTGGGATTCTTTGGACTTCCTGAGTGGATATATTTTCATCCTTCATCATACCAGGAAAACTCTCTTCCAACCAATCTTCGACAATTTTCTCTGTGGTTTTATTTGTCTCTTCTGTTCTGGAATTCCAGTTACATGTAGCTTATTCCTTTTGATGGTAGCCCACATGAACCTTAGGCTTTCTTCATTTTGTTTTGATCTTTTTTTTTTTTGATATACCCCTTTCCAAATAAATGTTCAGGTATTTGCCTTCAATCTCCCTAATTCTGTCTTCCATTGATTCAATTCTGCTCCTTTGCCCATTCAATGTCTTTTCTATTTCTGAAAATTCAGTGTTAATCTTCTGGATTTCTATGTGTAGATTTTGTATCATTTCTAATTTTTCATTTATTTTGTCCTTTTGTTCTTGTATTGTCTTTCAAAATTGTTCTAGGAGTTTCTCTGTGTTTTCCTCAATTTTGTCAGTGTCTTCCTTGATCTGTCTCTCAATCCTTTGAAGATACCTACCTATAATTCTTTTGAATTCCTCATTAGGGAGTTCCAATGCTGCATCTTCCTCAGGGATGTGTTTTGGGTCTGTGTCCTGGTCCCCATGTTTCTCCTGCTTTATCTTGCTTCTTTGTGCGATTGCAATGCTCTGTTAATCTTTGAGGCATTGTGCCATTTTTGTGTTTATATTTAATTGGTGATTTTATGTTGGAGTGACTTGCCCACGATTTTTGTTTTCTTTGTATGTTTTCTATGTAGGCAGGGTACTGTGCTGTGCTCCTCTATTTGCTAGTTGGCAGCACTTATACACTCACAGCCTATCTCCTTTCCTATTGTCAGCCTCCCATATGTCCCTGCCATTCTTGGCAAACAGAACCTACTCTTAGGTCCCTGGAATCTGAATGAGAATGCTATCCCTTTAAATATCCAAAATGGCCACCACTTGTAAATGTTCAAAATTGCTGTGCCCTTGGTCACTTTAAATATCCAAAATGGCTGCCTCTTGTAAACATTCAAAGTGGCCACACTCTGTCACTTTAAATACCCAAAATGGCCACCACTTGTAAACAATCAAAATGGCTGCACCCTCTGGACAGTGGAAAGTCCACAGCTCAGGTTGTCTCCTCCTTGCTGTTTGTTTCCCTTCCAACTCATAGGCCACCAGTGCAGTCGTTCCTGCAGCCCATGGTGACTAAGGCTAGTCTTTAGTTCAAATCTCAGGTCCTAACACCACTTGGAAATATTCAGGCTGTTGATCCCTTTGGAATAGCTGATAGTTCACTGCTCTGACCATCTCTATCTCCGTACTCACTGTTTTTGTTCAAGTTTTTCCACTAGTTGGTACCTAATCCATTTCTGTATACTTCCTTTCAAAGCTCAGGGCTCTAAGATTATCTTCTGTATCTCTGTCAATTGGTTTCTCTTTTTTTTGTTGAAGAGGTCTGTGTAGTTTGACTGCCTATTCCTCCATCTTACCAGAAGCCTGGTAACAAATAGTCTTATATGATATGTTTAGATGTATTTATCCTAGTAGCACAGATTTCTAGAGTTCTTTGTTTGAGAATAAAAGTTACTGTACAAGAGTTTTAGATGTATTCCTATTGAGATTTTAAATGTAAGTAGTCTGGAGAAGTAAAGTATGAATCATAGATGACCTTATTCTTCTATATTTAGAAGTCAGGAAAGGAAACCTACACATTTTCCAAGTTTTGACCATTGTAATTTCTGCAGATTGTGTTGCATTTGTAATAATATATTAAAATTTCATGTCTAAAATAATTATCTAGAGTGAGTTATTGTCAATATGGTTGAAGGCATTCTCCTTCACAGCAGGTATCAATATTTTGGTTTTGAAATGTCCTTTAAGAGCCGTTACCTGATGTCAGTGCTAGTAAAGCAGAGAGAAAATGTAATAATACCAGTTGCTAGGTAGTAAAGTGCCAGCGCAACCCAAAGAATGCAATTGGCTTTCATCAATATAACAGTCATATTTCCAGAAGTCATAAACAATTTACTATTGAGTAAGCATTCTTTATATGCATAATTTATTATATCTAAATGACTAGGTTATTATGGAGATATTTTAAATGATTTATAATTCTATTCTTCATTTCAATAATTTTTATCATTTTTGAAATGAATTTAATGCTTTTGAGTAGATATTGATCAGAGAGAGCTGGTAACTGCTTATGTTAAGGTTACTAGCAGCCAGTATTGATTCCATAAAATGTTTCTAATTTACTGATATTGTTGATACTATGCAAAGATTATGCTTTCCATTACAATTTCAGTCAGGTAAGCAAAGTTACTCGCATTCAAGTTATAGGTGAAGAAGTACTGTTAAAAAGAATACTAAAAACGAACAAGCAGGGGAAGTTATTAAGAGTCGTAAAGTCCATTTACAAGTAGAATAGACAACACTTAGATAGAAATAGCACAAAAGGAAGAAGATGAAGTTCTATGAGTGTGTTGAAAGATAACTGTAGGTAATTTGGAAAATATTAAGAAATCAGACAGATACTCTGAAAAGACTGTACAAAACAAAAAAAAAAACTGCATGAGATTTAGAATATTAGTACAGCCTGTCAGCTCTAGCACTGCCAGGAAGGAGCTGGAAAGGCAAGTCTAACAACTCCTAGAATGCCAGGAATTGAAAAGAGCAGAGAGTAAAAGGACAAAATTTATTATCAGTTTTCTGAGAAGAGCAAAGACAGGGTTAATTCAGAGTTTTTTTTTCCCAGGTAAAGGGCACCAGGCTAGTAACCCTGATTTTACTACCAAATAGATCTAGCATAGGAATGATAGAACAGGCTTCAACCCTAGAGACCTACTCTAGGAGTGCCATGATAGCTCTTTAGAGGTAAGGGAATAGTTGATGGGTTGCAAATTATGATGGCTTTTTTTGTGATATAAAAACTATCCTGGGACCATCAAATGGGATTTAAATTGAACCCGTGCTGCCTAGAGTTCTTACTTTAACTTTTTTTAAGATGTAAGGTGTGAATTCCCTTTGACATATGAAGAAAAATATATAAAAACATGTAAATTATATAAAAATATTTTTAAATTAAAAATATACTGTGTATTTCTAGCATGTATGTCATATAAGAGCAGTTTTGTTCTTAACAAGTAAGGGACTGTAATGAAGTCATCTAACATAGGTCTTTTTTTCTCAATTCTCTGAATTTTGCTCCTGCAATTTTTTTTCTCAGGTTGACAAAGAAATTTCATTCTAGCTGCTTTCATTCCTTTTTAAAGAAAATATTTGTTTATATTAATGCTGACCAAATCACATCTTGTTTTCTTTTGCTCAAGTCTGTCACCATACAGTAAGAGACTTGCCAATTCCAATAATGTATAAAGCATTGTCTTATTATTTTATATCTCTGTAAAGAATTCTAGGATTTGAATGAAGGAAATTGGGGAAAAAAAAACTGAGAGAAATTTACATAACAAGCAGTCTTTTAAAATTCATTATATGAAGTTTAAGTTGATAAAATTTTGCAAAATGGTATGACACAAAAACAATGATAGTAATTTTCACTTGTATTTTTGAGAAAATATGAAACAATTTAATCTTATATTCTTAGGTATCAAACGACTATTCTGTAAAAATTTCATTTAAGAACACAGCCTGAATGAGAACTGTGCTTTCATTTTGTATTTCTGTCCAAACCAAGAGCTGCTTCTTTCTGTACTCAAAAGGTATTTGTGTAAGATTTGAGTACCAGTGGTTGAAGAGCAAATTAATATTTGGCTTATGGCTAACATGATCCTTTATCTAAGTAACATAAACTATAAAGTCATTTTGACACTGGATGGCCAATGATAAAGATATTCACAGCATAATTCACAATGAAATAGTTATGTCACTTATCAATGGCTTGCTATATCACTTTATATTTATACTTGACAGTGCCTTTTATAGTACCAAGAACAGATGTTAAATAAATGATTTTTTGATGAGGATAATGATCATATGCCCCACTGGCTTTTTACTTATTTGTTATGTAACAAAATAGACCTTACATTAGATGTTTCCTCTTTCAAGAACTCTCCCTCTCTAGATATGTATATGCCTAACTCTTGTATCATTCAGGGTTCAGCTCAAAGGTTGCCTTGCTTGGCCACCAATTAAGTAGTCTTCCAGTTAGTGGTTTATTTTCATTGTAGCACCTAAAAACATACCAAATTATATGTTTATAAATATTTACTTGTTTACTGTATTTCCTCCCTCATTAGAATGCTAGCTCCATGAAAGACCTCAGCTGTATTGTTCATTTCTGTGTCCCCAGTACCTAGATTATAGTCTGTCACATGGCAGACATTCAGTATATATTTGTTTAATGAACAAATGAAGCAGATCAATGAATGAATAATAAAAGCATTGGATTATCAAATCTTTGAAACTTATACTATTATTACAATATCAATAATTTGAGATTCAAGAGTCATGGAAAGAAAACATTGTGGTTTTTTTTCTTTCTTTCTTTGCTTTAATATCTTAAGAATGCCCAGTAGATGTCATTTTTTACCCATATCCAAGGCTTTTAACTTTTAATGAAAATATATCCTATGTTTACTGACTATATCTCAGATACAGAAACCAAAGAGAATCAATGTCCTACCTTCTAGATTGATAATGTGACAAATATTTCAGGCTGCTCAAAGGGTAGATTTGGGAAGATAGGGCAGAAAATGAGATTTTTTTTGTTTTGTTTTTTAACTGATTGCTACCTCTGTGAATTAAAAAAAAAAACTAATTCAAGACTTTGCTGTTGTTGTTGTTATGTGCTGTCGAGTTGGACTCGACTCATAGCGACTTGTCCTTGGGTTTCCGAGGCAGTATCATTACAGAAGTAGATTGCCCCATCTTCCTTCTGAGAAGTGGCTGGGGGGTTTGAACTGCCAACTCTCTGGTTAGCAGTCAAGTGCCTTAGGCACTACGCTACCAGAGCTCCCCAAGACTGTGATACAAATTGCTTTCCAAAACCTAATGTCTCATTCTTTTTTATTAACAGAGTCTTATGTTTTAGGTGAGTACATCTGTCGCCAACCTTAATGATATTTCCTAGCCTCTTTTGCAGCTTTGCATTTGACTTAGCTCTTGCCAGTAAGACATAAGGGGAAAGTTTTAGTAATACTTAAGGTGAGTCTCCTTACAAAAGAGAGTGGATTGAACTATAATTCCTCTTTTTTAATCCTTTCTCTGGCACATATATGTGAAGGTATATTCTAACAGTTGCCTTGGACCATGTGAATGAGGAACATGTTCTAGGGATGGTTAAGTATTGAGTTGGAAGAGAGAAGCCTGTATCTTTTATGACTTCATGGATCTACTATAGCAGTGCTGGACTCTCTTAATCTTGAATTAATAAATGTGGGAGAGAAATAAACTTGTTTAAACGATTGATATTTAGTATTTTTTTTTCTGTTATTTTCACAAATACAATAACCATCAGCCTTGTCTATAATATTCATTGAAAGCTTGTATAATTTGCAACAGAACACTATCTGGGGTCTTCTCATTTCTTGGCTAGACTGCATGTTTCTTCCTTAAGGTCACACCTTTAATGATTGTAGTGCTGCAATGTAGACTTTCCTTGTATTCTCTGTTATATCATACTGTACACAACTGCTTTAGTGTATCCTTAAAGAGTTTTATTTTTCTTCATCCTTGGGGGCCCACTTATGTACTTCCACACCATCATAAATTAACTCTTACAGTATTACTTATAACAATGTATTATAATTGGCTGTTTACTGTTCTACTTTTCTCACTGTAGCATATACTTAAGGATTGGGATCTTGTTCACTATTGTATCCTGAGCACTTTATGATTCCTGGCCAATTGTTAAGTGCTAATTTAATAATTAAATAGGCTTGGTGATGTTTTATCCATCAGTTTATCTACTTTCCTTACATATTTATGCACGAAGTGGTGGGTTGAAGGCAGATTAATTCCAGTAGACTAACTGAACTGTACCTTGCTCATAATTCTGTAGTGTGATGTAATTGTTTTACTGAATTTATAGCACTGTAGCAGTGGTTCTCAAAGTGTTGTCTAATACCAACATCAGCAACATAGCTCTAAATGAACTGTTTTTAGATGCAAATACAATTATAATTATAAGCCATGTTACACAGTCACAGTGAGACAGGATCGCAAAGTATTTAAGAACACAAGCTCTGAAAGGAGAAAGGAGTTCAAATCCTAGTTTTACTACTTACCATTTATGTGTGCTAATAATTCTTCTTAATAGAAGTGTTATCAGGATTAAATGATTTAATAATTGAATCATAAATAAATGCATTATAATGTAAAAGTGTCAAGTTCTTAATATAACCTATGACACGTAGCAAATGCTCAATAATTATTGGCATATTGAGTATATAGGTAGTGTATGGGTTATGAGGGAGCTCTGGTAGCATAGTGGCTAAGACACTTGCCTGCTAACCAGACGGCTGGCGGTTCAAACCCACCAGCCACTCCTCGGAAGGAAGGTTGGGCAATCCTACTTCCGTAGTGATACTGCCTCGGAAACCCAAGGAGGGGTCGCTATGAGTCGGGGCCGACTCGACGGCACATAACAACAACAACAACAACATGGGTTATGAATAAGATCTGTTCTTAACTGGGTTTTTAAGTCACATTTATAGGTAAATTAGAACAGGTGGATACAGTTACTTTCCAAAACTAAAACCAAGCTCACTGCCATTGAGTCAATTCCGACTCATAGTGACCCCCATTGGGTTTCTGAGTCAGTACATCTTTATGATAGTAGATTGTGCCATCATCTTTCCACAGAGTGGCTGGTGGGTTTGGCCTGCCAAACATGGCATTGAGGGTTTTTTTTTTTTTTTTTTTTTCCAGTTTTGAAACCAAAATAAACCAAATTCACGGCTGTCAAGTCAGATCCGACTTATAGCAACCCATTCTTGGGTTTCTGAGGCAGTATCACTATGGAAGTAGATTGCCCAATCTTCCTTCCAAGGAGTGGCTTGTGGGTGTGAACCACCAGCCTTCTGGTTAGCAGTCATATGCCTTAGGCTCTATGCTACCAGAAAGCTCAGATGGTATAGTGATTAAGGTATTCACCTGCTAACCAAAAGGTCCGTGCTTTGAACCCACCAGCTGTACCACAGAAGATAGTTAGGGCCATTTGCTTCCATAAAAATTTACAACCTTGGAAAGCCAATGGGTCTCTGTGAGTCAGAATCCACTTGATGGCACTGAATTTGATTTTGGTTTGGTTTAGTGCAAGAAAAGGCTCAAAGCCTTTTTCAATGATTTAAAAGCTGCACGTGCAGGAAGCGAAGGTGATTATGATTGATTGGTTCAATCGTTTCAATGTTAGGACAAATTTACATAACATGAAAGGGCAAGTACAAATTGTCCAACATTCGTAACCTGGGTACTTACTATAGATAGTTACTAGGAGTGTGGCATAAAACTTAGCATCACATTTATTTTATTCTCTTGTCTAGTAAAACTTTGGGCTTTCTTGATTTGTTCTTTATCAATCAGTTCATTATATGGTGTACTGGTTTAAGTAGTGAAATTTGGCAGTAGCCTAGACTTCTCATTACTGATGAAAGTCAATGTCTCATTGTAGGCTTTTCCCTCGTAAAACAAATATACATTGACTTTGTGAAGTAGAGTATGTTTGTTTTTTTAACGTTTAATTTCTGTTTATTCACAAGGGTATATTGTTGTTCAGTGCTGTCGAATCTGTTCAGACACAAGCAACCCTATGTATAACAGAACAACACACTGCCTGGTCCTGTGCCCTCCTTAAAATTGTTGCTGTGCCTGACCCCAATTCCCTGAGAAGTCTTCTTCTTTTTCACTGACCAAACATGATATCTTCTCTAGGGACTGGTCCTTTCTAACAACATGAACAAAGTATGAGCAATGATGTCTGACCATTCTTGCTTCCAAGGAGCATTTCAGCTGTACTTCCTCCAAGCAGATTTCTTCTAGCAGTCCAAGGTACATTCAATGCTCTTTACCCACACACTTCAAATGCATTAATTCTTCCTTATTCATTGTCCAACGCTCATATGCATATGAAGTGACTGAAAATACCATGGCTTAATTACTGTGGTAATTAAGGTTATATGTCAACTTGGCTGGCCTGGATTTAAGTGGCTAGGTAGATGGATATAGTTATTTCCCCATGATGAGACTGGTGATCTACTCCATGGTGGAATCTACTGCAAGCAGCTGAGTAGCTGCCTTAGGGCTGTGGTATGCTTCCAATATATAAGAAGATGCTGTGAAAAAGGTCTTGAGCTTTTTGGCACATCTGGATCCTGCGTTTGTCCTAGTCTTCATCTTAGTGGCCTACCATGTTGTATGCCGATCTTGAGACTGTTTCTGGACTTGAAATAGTGGCCTGCCTTGTTCCTTGATAATTTGGGGACTGTACCATGTAACTTGTTGACCTTGAGTTTGTCAGCCTCAGCAGCCTGCAGCTGCCTGAGTTAAGAGACACCTCCAGCTCCAGGGGGCCAGGAGCAAGAAGCAGAGCTGAGGCCCAAGGTTAACAGGCCTTTACTCAGCTCCTAGAACTGGCAAACTTGGACTTCTAACCTCTTAAACTGTAAGAGAATAAATCTCTGCTGGTTAAAGCTATCCACTTGTGGTATTTTCTGTTAGAGCTGCACTAGATAACCAAAACACATACCTTAGTCTTCAAAGTGACATTCTTGCTCTTAAATATCTTAAAAAGGTCTGTTGCAGCAGATTTACCCAATGCAACACATCGTGATTTCTTGTTTGCTACTTCCATGGTTGTTGACTGTGGATCAAAATAAAATGAAATCCTTGCCAACTTCAATCTTTTTCCATTTATCATGATGTTGCTTATTGGTCTAGTTGAGAGGATTTGTGTTTTCTTTATGTTGAGGTGTAAATCATACTGAAGACTGCAGTCTTTGATTTTCTTCAGTAAGTGTTTCAAGTCTTCTTCGCTTTCAGAAAACTAGGTTGGGCCTTCTGCATATCACAGGTTGTTAATGAGTCTTATGATGCTATGTTCTTCTTCATATAATCCAGCTTCTCAGGTTTTTTGCTCAGCATAAAGATTGAATAAGTATGGTGAAAGATACCACCCTGCACACTTCCTTCCTGATTTTAAACCATGAAGTACACCCTTGCTCAGCTGGAATGACAGCCTCTTGGTCTGTACAGGTTTCTCACAAGCTCAGTTCAGTGTTCTAGAATTCCCATTCTTCGCAATGTTATCTATAATTTATTATGATCTACACAATCAAAAGCTTTTGCACAGTCCATAAAACACAGGTAAACATCCTTCTGGTAATTATATCTTTCTTTCCACACCCTCTTCTGAATCTAGCTTGAATTTGTGGCAGTTCCCTGTTGAGGAACTGTTTTTGAATTATATTCAGCAAAATGTTACTTGTTTGTCACATTATGATATGGCTTGATAATTTCTGTATTCTGCTGGATCATTTTTCTTTGGAATGGGGACAAATATGGATCTCTTCTAGTTAGTTGGCCAAGTAACTGTCTTCCAAATTTCTTGGCTTAACAAGCAATTGCCTCCATTGCTGTATCCATTTGTTGAAATACTTCAATTGGTATTCCCTCAATTCCTGAAGCCTTGTTTTTTTAATGCTTTCACTGCAGCTTGGACTTCTTCCTTCAACACCATCTGTTGTTGACCATATGTGCCTCCTGAAATGGTTGGATGTTGACCAATTCTTTTCAGTACAGCAACTCAGTGTATTCCTTCCATCTTCCTTTGATGTTTCCTTCATTGTTCAATATTTTGCCTATAGAATCCTCTAATATCACAACTTGAGGCTAGACTACTTTTTTCTTTAGTCTTGGAGCTTGAGAAATGCTGAGTGCGTTCTTTCCCTTTTATTTTTCAATTCCAGGTCTTTGCTCATTTCATTATATTACTTTACTTTGTCCTCACCAGCTGCCCTTTGGGATCTTCTATTCTTTTCTTTTACTTCTTCATTTCTTCCATTCTTTTTACCTGTTCTCCTTTAAAAAGCAAGTTTCAGCATCTCTTCTGGTATCAATTTTTGTCTTCTTTTCTTTTGTTATCTTTTTAATGAGCTTCTGATTTCTTCATGTATCATGTGCTGGTCTTTGGTCACTGGTGGTCTATTCTTTACACGGTCTCTAAATTTATGTGGGAGATGCTTAAAGTTGCATTTTGACCCTCATGGACTTGTTTTAATTTTCTTCAGCTTCAGCTTGAACTTGCATATAAGCGATAGGTGATCTGTCTCACAGTGGACTCCTGGCCTTATTCTACATATCTTTCCAGATTTGATTCCTATTCCACCTGGCAAGGTCTGTATATATAAGAGCTTATATGCTGTTGAAGATAAGGTATTTGCAATGAATAAGTCATTGGTCATGTAAAATTCTGTCATGAGATCTCTGGTGTCATTTCCATCAGCAAAGCTAAACTTTCCATCTACCAACACTTCTTTGTTTCTAACTTTTGCTGGCCAATCACCAGTAATTATCAATATATCTTCATTGCACGTTTGGGCAATTTCAGGCCACAGAATTTGGTCAAATTCTTTGATTTCTTCTTTTTTGACTTTAGTGGTTGATGCCTAAATTTGAATAATAGTTGTATTAACTGGTATTCCTTGTAGCTGGGTGGATATTATCCTATCACTAATACCATTGTACTTCAGGATAGATCTTGACATGTTCTTTTTCGGGACAAGTGCAGCACCATTCCTCTTTGTCATTCCTACCATAGTAGTCCATAGTATTGTCTGATTTAAAATGGACAATACCAATCCATTTCAGCTCACTTAATGCCTACAATATTGACCTTTATGCATTCCATTTCATTTTTGACAACTTCGAATTTCCCTAGATCCATATTCCATGTATTCCACGTTACAATTATTAGTGGATATTTTTGCAACTATTTCTTCTCCTTTTGAGTTGTGCCATATCAGCAAATGATGGTCCAGAAAGCTTTACTCCATCTCATCATTAAGGTCGACTCAATGTTGAGGAGACAACTCTTTCCCAGTTGTATTTTGGGTGCTTTCCAACCTGAGGGGCTCATCTTCCAACAGTATATCAGACAGTATTTCCCTGCTATTCATGAGGTTTTCAGTGGCCAGTCTCCCCTGCCCCATGTCCTTCTTCTGAGTCTGTCTTAGTCTGGCAGCTCTGCCGAATCCTGTCCACCATAGGTGACCCTGCTGGTATTTGAAATACTGGTGGCGTAACTTCCAGCATTACAGCAACATGCAAGTCAACACAATATGACAAACTGACAGATGAGTGGTGGGAAAGGTATATTAGAAACAGAAAAGAATGATATTTCAGGCTTTAATTTTGATGCATACTTATGAAGTAAGTGCAAATAGATATATCAATATAATATTTTAAAAAGTGTTTTTCTGGAAATTATGCATCCCTGTTCATTATGAAAATATAAATTATTTTTAATTCATTCATGTCTACCAAAGAGTTTTCTCTTTCTAGTCCTCAAAGTCCAAGATAAATGGCCCTTAGTAAAGTAGCATGATAAATCTCATCTGAAACATTTTACTAGTGGATATCAGTCATTTAGTACTTACTTAATCTTTTTAATATGGTGGTGTCATTGAAGCCAAAAACAGGGAACTAGAAGAAAACTTGTAGATATGGCATGGCATGTGAAAACATATAAAATTTTTCATTGCTTTTGAGCGTTCATCTTATCCTTCCATGATACTATAATCCTGTATTTTGGGAATTCAATTACTATAATGAAATAGTCAAAATTCATTTGCATGACTTTTCACTAAAATTAGTAAATAAATATAAAGCAAAATAAAGTGTCTTTTTCCCCAAATTGTCATGAGAATTAAATTTATTTGTTAAAAAGAGTAGATTGAACTTTATTCTAATTGGTTTACATTTAAAGATTCTTTGATCTGTGGTAACAGTAATATATATTAACATGTTGCATTTTAAAGTGACACTGCCTTTCATTAATCAAGTGTCTGTATGGTTGATTAATTTGTACAAGGTTTAAATTGCTATGAAAATTTATCATTCATAGCCATGATCTCCATTTACATATATGTTAATTACGGTAAATGTAATCTTTTTCTGAATCCTCTGGGCTGCATACTAAAAAGACAAAGTGATCAGAGTGACTACTTTTTCTATTACAGAGTGAACTCTTACTATTATTCAGTAAAGTCTGATGTACTTGATGTAATTTCACTTAGACTGAAAACATTATACTATTTTCTGCTTAAGGCAAATCCACATTCTGAAGATAGTATTTCCTTTTGGTTTGATTTCTTTATTGAGCAACTATAAGGTTTACACAAATAAATTACTCTTTCCATTTACCACAGTATTTAGTACTGTCTTTAAGTGCTCCTTACTACTTGTCTGTCAATTTGTTATACTGTGGTGGCTTGCCTGTTGCTATGATGCTGGAAGTTATGGCACTGGTATTTCAAATGCTATCAGAGTTACCCACGATGGACAGGTCCAGCCAGTGTTTTGTTCTGTTGTACATAGGATCACTATGAGTCAGAAATGACTTAATGGCACATGACAACGACTGAGTGCACCAGATTTTTCCTTTGCTTTCCAGTATTTTCTTGTATTAACTCTGTAATTAATAAGCATGAGTACAAGTTTTTAATATATCTGTACTGCAGAATGACTGAAAGAACTTAGTATGACAAGTCTTTGTAATACAATTAAAATTAATTAATTGAGATAGACACCTTTGAAGTTATAGCATTTTGAGGCTACTTGCAAAGATTCTGTACAAAGAAGGTAATACAAGAAAGTCACTGTAAGGATCTCTAAGAGAAGATTAGATTGACACTTGGTTTTTGCAGGAAAATGCTTAGTATTTCCTGCAACTGAGTTGTTGATATTTGTTCTTATAATTTTCTAGCTAAGCATCTTTTAAAGTCAACAGAAATCATAAATGCAAGTATTACTATCTATGACACTAAATTCTCTGTCTCTCCTTGTGTCTGTCTCTCTCTGTATATGTATGTATTTAATGGGATTAAATCAGGAGTATTGTGTGAAGTTGGAAACATAGGAAACATATTTAGAAAGGATGGGTCTAGTCTTACACAACCTCAATATTGGTCTTTTTGTCAGAACATTTTTGGTAGCCTTTCTCTAAATTCAGAGCATGCTAACCAATAATTATTTTAATTTTATTTTATTTATTGGAAATGCTTTCCATTTGTTCACCAATGATGATCTTTTCTCTTACCAATCACTTGACTTAGAAAAAATTCAAATATAAGTAAAAATGATATGGTGACGAATGTTTTGGAGTGAATGTGATAGACCTTGCTAGGCAACTGTTGGAAAATTTAATTATTCTTATTAAATGTCTATAATTTCATGCTTAAATAGTTAATATTTACATAATATATTCACTTCAAGAGAAGCCTCATTTCTTAGTCACAACTTAATAGAATTAAAATATACGTCTTCCAAGCCTTTGCAAGCATAGCATCTCTGACTACCTGACGAGGTTATTTTTAAAGACACTTATTTGGTAATTTTCTTATAGTCAGCCTAATCGCAGGAGAAACAAACTAATACGGCACCTTTCATCCCCTGGTCCCAGACCTTGCAAGACATTTTTCAAAGAAGCATCACTTTTCTCACCACAGAAATGCATCCACCTCTAAGTTAGAAACAGCAAAAGCATAGGGCAGAAGATGAAGAATATATTAGCCACCTAAAATTACAGAGAAATTTTAAGTAGGCAGAATATAATTGCCCAATTTGGAAATTAGCCAGGACACAGGGTTTAACATCATCTTTACTCTTTTGAAAAGTGCCATGGGATTTTTAATAACTGCTGGTGGTCAGGACCTTGGTTTTACCCTCATCCATTAGACGACACCTCCAGCAGTGCAGTGCCCCCTCATACCATTCTGGGGCATCAGTTCAGCACTGACTCAGTGAAAATTGTGCCACCTACTGAATCATGCACGGCTCATCCTAGAGTGCCCTGCCTTTTAGATTTTCTCTAGAGAGTTGTTATGAAATATGGGACCAGGCTCAATGAAGCTTAATTTATGAGATTTCAAGGCTTTAAATGGTTAAGGTCACAGATCTGAGTTGTATTTTCAATTTTTACTAACATATTTTCAGGATTTTTCTATTAGTATGGTCTATAATGATGTTGATGACTAACCTCTATATTATATACATCTCTCCTTGGAAATGAGGGGATAAAACAATAGCACACATATCTACACAAATGCATGTTATATCCACTGATACATTCAATGAAAAGCAAATTCTCTCATTTGTAACTTATTTGACTTTTTCAGAATCGAAAAAGTATGACTTTTCTACTCAAATAAATCCATGTAAACTATATTCCATAAAAAGTTCATTTTTATCTCCAGACTTTCAGGAAACTAGGAAGAAATACTTAAAAAACAAATACAAAAAACCTCAGAAGGGGTGGATGCTGCCAGCCAAATAAATGAAATGATTTTTTTTCTCAAAGAAAATCTTTAATCCCAGCTTTCCTAGAAACAACCTTGCTACCTACAAAATAATGTCACAACAGCTTGACTGTCCTAAGAATAACTGAAAGATAATCAAGAATTTTAGACAAAATGCGGGTGTATTCTAAGGTAAAAGGGCCAGAATAAATCACTGTTACTTCTTTTTATGAATTTTCTCTTTTCCATATCAATATATATAATATATATATATAATGCAATATATATATTTAAATTGGACCTTGGGTTTCAGAAATCATGGTCTTTGAAATGATTTTCAGAAATTATTTTATTTATTTATTGCAACTAAAAGTATCAGTATCCTGGAATTGAGAAACTGTTGAAAATGTTGCCTTCTTTAAGTACTACTTTTGGAAATGACATTGAGTAAATCCTGTTTCTGATGTGTGAGAGAAAGAGTTGGAAACAGTAATAAAGAATAATGGAGACAATATAGCTAAAGCTGCAAAATAGATGCCAACACATGCCTGTGTTTTCACTCACACTTATGGGCCCTAAACGTTCTAAAGTTAACACACACACATGTGCACATACATACTCTTCTATTTTCTTCTTCCCTTTTCTGATCCATCAGTTTCCAATTTACTATGTTTCCTTTCAGGAATAATCTATAATGCTCAAGCTCTGCTAAAGAAACGTCTCTTTCAACTCAAACAACCTATTTACTAGAAATTCCTGTTTTTTTCTGCTGTGACTTGATCATTCCTTGCTAGTACATTAATAACTCAAATATTGGCATATTGGAGATTAAGGAAGGGGAAATTATTCCAGGCAACTTGAATCCAATTTGGTGAATTGCTACTGTGTTAATATGCTTCCATAAATGCCAAGTTTACTACTAGATGGGAAAAACAACCACTTTGTTTCATTATTAGTATGAAGATCACCAATGACAGATACTTGTCCATTGTTAAAAACAAAACTCTGGGAAACAGAAACTCTCTGACCATGTCAAGTAGCTCTTAACTAATGCATAAAAAGGTTAGTGTAAACTGTGGACTGCAGTATACAATGCAGTGATATAATGTTTAATAGATGGGATGACCATAGCTTCCTTCAGGGCTGAGTTAGAAATAAAAATTGTCCTTTATTTCCAATCAAATAATAAAAATTATATATATTACATTTTTTTAATCCATTTCAATACCACTTTAAACTCACTTCCCCCTCTCTCTAATATCAAATAGAGCTGCTTTGAATTCCGTTACATTTTTGTTTCCAATGTTAGGTTCTTTCTCTCTAATTATTATTCTTTCAACCACTGTTTCCTTCCATATATTTTTTTTAAACTCTCTTTATTCTAACTCCCAAATTCCAAGTATATTTCTTTTTCTTAAAGATGATCATTTGGCCAAATGTTAAGCCACTTACTCAAAAAAAAAAAAAGTAACTGTCCTTAAGATATTTACATAATATATTCACTTCAAGAGAAGCCTCAAAATTTCAACTAATAACACTAGGCTCTATTTCTATCACTGATGATATATGTATGCAATAAAAGGTTACCAGTATTTTTACACAAATAACATGTGCTTTCTACATCTGTTTGCCAATGTTCCCTCCTCCTAGGATATATTTATGTAAACGTGCTATGTTATTTATTTATTTATTTATTACAGTAGCATGTAAAAAAAGAAAAAAAATTGATATAGTGACACTAACTTATGAAAATACCTCATGGGACATGGAGTGGTTGGAAAATGCACACAGAAGGTACATGATTTTGCATAACAATACAGTATTGGGAATATTTTTCTTGCCTTTCTCATCTTTTATATGTAGTGTTATTTTGTAGGTATGCTGTTGTTGTGTGCCGCCGAGTCGGACCCAACTCATAGCGACCCCTCCTTGGGTTTCTGAAGCAGTATCACTATGAAAGTAGATTGCCCTATCTTCCTTCCGAGGAGTGGCTGATAGGTTTGAACCACCAGCCTTCTGGTTAACAGTCAAGTGCCTTAGGCACTACACTACATGTGAAAGAGAAACGTGGATGCTCAATTTGCTACATTTCTCCAATTAGTCTTATCTGAAATTTACATATTTTCCTAGTATGTGTTCCTTTGTTAAAGCACTAATTCCTTGTTATATTTCAAACAAATGATTGTAACATGATATGGTTAATTTTGATAGGCTTTAACTAAGCCTCTGGAATTCTCATTCTTTCACATGAAAATGAACCTTTGTTACAGAGAAATAGACATATGTTTTCCTACACCCAATGTGAGCCAATATTTCTCCTGGTAAAAATCTTCTAACGCTGAAATCAAATCATCAGGATTTAATAGGAATTCCTAATCATAAGGTCAGAGAGATTAAATACACTTTAAAGTTAAACATCAAATATACACATCAGTTATTTCAGCTGCATTAAAGGCATCACCACCAGTGGTCTGTCAGTTTGTCATTTTGTGGTGGCTTGCATGTTGCTAAATTTAGATACCATCAAAGAATTGATTGGATACATTGAATGCCATTGATCAAAGACCAGGTGAGTTGTGGATGACATCTAGGACATCATACATGAAGAAAACAAAAGGTCATTACAAAGACAGGAAAGAAAGAAAAGACCAAAATGGATGTCAGAAGAGACTTTGAAACTTCCTCTTCAATGAAGAGTAACTAAATCCATCTTAGATTATCTGGGTGGGCTCAAAACCCAATGACAAAAGAAGAAATGATGTAAAAGAGCTGAACAGAAGATTTCAAAGAGCAGCTCAAAAAGACAAAAAGTGAAGTATTATAATAAAATATGTAAAGACCTGGAGTTAGAAAATCAAAAGGGAAGAACACATCAGGCGTTTCTCAAGCTGAAAGAACCGAAGGGGTGGGGGGATTAAGCCTCTAGTGGCAATATTAAAAGACTCTATAGGAAAAATAATGAATGATACTGGAAGTATCAAAAAAAAGATGGAAAGAATACACAGAGTCAGTGTACTAAAAAGAATTGGTCAACGTTCAACCATTTCAGCAGGTAGTATATGATCAACAACCTATGGCATTGAAGGAAGAAGTCCACGCTGCACTGAGAGTATTGGCAAGAAACAAGGCTCTGAGAATTGATGGAATACCCTTGAGATGTTTCAACAAACAGATGCAATGCTGGAAGCACCACTAGTTTATACAAAGAAATTTGGAAGACAGCTACTTGGTCAATCAACTAGAAGAGATCCATATTTGTGCCAGTTCTAAGGGAAGGTCACCCAATAGAATGCAGAAACTATTGAACAATATCATTAATATCATACAGAAGTAAAATTTTACTGAAGGTAATTAAAAAATGGTTGTAGCAGTACTTTGACAAGGAAATTCAAGACAGATTCAGAAGAGGATGTCGAATGAGGGATATCATTGCTGATGTGAGATGGATCTTGGCTGAAAGCAAGGACTACCAGAAAGATGTTTACCTGTGTTTTATTGATTATGCAAATATATTCAACTGTGTCATCATAACAAATATGGATAACAGTGTGAAGAATGGGAATTACAGAACACATAATTGTGCTCATGAGGAACCTGTCTGTACATAGACAGAGCAAGGAGATACTGCGTGGTTTAATATCAGGAAGGGCATGCATCAGGGTAGTATTCTTTCACCATACTTATTAAATCTGTATGTTGAGCAAATAATCTGAGAAACTGGACTATATGAAGAATGCTGCATTAAGATTGGAGGAAGACACATTAACAACCTGTGATATGCAGATGACATACCCTTGCTTGCTGAAAGAGAAGAAGATTTATAGCACTTATTGATGAAAATCAGAGACTACAGCTTTCTGAATAAATTAAACTCAGGATAAAGAAAACAAAAATCCTCACAACTGGACCAATAAATAACATCATGATAAATGGAGAAAAGATTGAAGTTGTCAGATTTAATTTTACTTGGATCCACAATCAATGCCCATAAAAGCAACAGTCAAGAAATCAGATAACATACTACATTGGGAAAACCTGCTTCAAAAGATTTCTTTAAAGTGTTAAAGAGCAAAGATGTTACATTGAAGACTAAAGGTGTATATGACCTAAGCCATGTTTTTTATTTATTTTTATTTTTTTTTTGTGTAGCCTCATATGCATGTGAGAGCTGGACAATGAATAAAGAAAACGTCAGAAGAACTGATGCATTTGACTTGTGCTGTTGGTGAACAATGGAATGTACCAAATAAATCTGTCTTAGAGGAAGTATGCCCAGAATGTTCCTTAGAAGTGAGAATGGCAGACTTCATTTCTCATACTCTACCTTTCGTCAGAAAGGACCAATCTCTGGAGAAGGATATTGGGCTCGGTATAGCATAGGTCAGCAAAAAATGGGAAGACCCTCAACAAAATGGATTGACACAATGACTGTGATGATGGGCCCAAGCATAGCAATGATTGTGAAGGTAGCATGGGACTAGACAGTGTTTCGTTCTGTTGTACATAGGGTCACTATGAGTTGGAACTGACTCAATGGTATGTAACAACAAGAACAAAGAGATCACAAATTATTTGTTTTTGAACTGAAAACAACCAAAAATTAATAGCAAAAAAAAAAAAAAAAACCCATGAAAAGTGAAATATCAAATGAATAAACAATTTTATATAGTGGGTTATGTGGTGGCTCCAAAAAGATACATTCACCTCTAATCCCTGAAAACTGTAAATGTTACTTTATTTGGAAAAAGGGACTTTGTGTGTGTAATTAAGGATCTTGAGATGAGAAGATCATCTTGGATTATCTGGATGGGCTCAAAATCCAATGACAAGTATCCTTATAGGAAACACACAGAGACACACAGAAGAGCAAGAGGCAATGTAATGATGGGGGCAGAGACTGGAGTGATGTGTTTACAGCTGAGAGAGGGAGGCATGGAACAGATCACCTCCCACAGCCTCTGGAGGAGTGGCCAACACCTTGGTTTCAGACTTCTGACTTTCAGAATAAATCTGTATGTTTTAAGCTACCCAGTTTATGATAGCTTATAAAGGCAGCCTCAGGAAACTAAAACACTATACAATGTGTATTGAGATACAAAACTGTGTGGTAATAATGATAGTAGCGTAGGAAAAACCCAACAGCATACCCACTAATAAAATCATTAAACATAACAGTTAAGTAATGAAGAGCTTATTTCATGTATTGTTTTTTGCAATGTTATCTGAGTCCAGTGGATTACGTGATCTATATCTCCCATTAGAGATAACATCCAACCGTATAAACTAGTAACTTACCTCTAATTTTCTCGAAATACAAGGGTGAAACCATATAATAAAATTTAATTAACTTTGACCACAATTATTCCAAAAGCCCTGAGGTGAAGAAGAAATGACATATTCCAACAACCAAAAGCAAATAACAGAAAACAAAATATGCATGTGTTTGGAGTGTGGGGAATAGAGTGACTAGAAAAGAGGCTAAAGAGATGGACAGAAACCAAACCATGTCATGACAAAATGTCTAAAATTTATTCTTAGTGCAAAGTGTAATGAAGAATTTACATTGTTTAAGATGATGTCTTTTGCTATTGTGTTGAGAATCTGTTTGAAGGGGTACAGTAATAATTCAGAGAGAAGTAACAGTGGCCAGCACAAATGGTTTGTGCTTGACTACTGTGAAAACAAAAATCATATTAAGTCAATAACAGAAATTGACTGAAGTTCATTTAATATATGATTTCCAAATTGGCATAACATTTTGAGTTTGTTGTTGTTGTTATGTGGTGTTGAGTCATCTCAGACCCATAATGACCTTATGGACAGCAGAACAAAATACTGCATGGTTCTGTGCCAGCCTCGCTATCCCTACTATACCTGAGCCCATCGTTATAGCCACTGTGTCTATCCTTCTCATTGAGGGCCTTCCCCTCTTTCATTGACCCTCAACTTTATGACATCCTTCTCCAGAGAAAGATGCTTCTCCTTTTCCCTTCTGACAACATGACCAAAGTAGGTCATGCCTTGCCATTCTAGCTTCCAAGTAGTATTCCGGCTGCTCCTCTTCCAGGACAGATTTGATATTCCTTTTAGCAGTCCACAGTACTTTCAGCATTCTTCACCAATACCACAACTCAAAAGCATCAACTCTTCTTTGATCTTCCTTATTCATTGTCCAGCTCTCACATGCATATGAGGTGACCGAAAATACCATGGCTTGGGTTAAACGATTCCTAGTCTCCCAGGAGATGTTGTAAACTGTTCCATGTTTTTAAATTATAGTGGCATCATTATTTTAAACTTTAAAAAAAGAGAAAAATGTCTTATGTGACAGGAAGAGATGTAAATGTGTATGCAGATAAATGTGTTAAATAGTCAAAATACTACACAGAACTATAGTTTCTCAACATTGCAGCATACAGTAATCCTTTCCCAATCCCTAAAAAATCCTATTCTTTTGGAGACAAAAATGTTACAATTAAAAATGTTCATAGAAGAATACTTAGTATTTATCTCTGTATGTCTCAAGAGTTAAGCTCCAAACTTTAAGTTAACAATAGAGTAGGCTGTAGAGTGTAGCAAAAGGAGGAACAAACAAACAAACAAACAGAAGTTCTAAGAAGTAGATAAGAAAAAAGGGAAGATAGAGAGAGAGAGAGAATAAAAGAAAAAATAATGAAAACTCAAGGATGGGTAAATCTCCTCTTAACTTTTAAAAGGTTTGTGATAACCAGCTTTTGTGTAAATGGATTTGATGGCTCTGGGCTGAAGGTGACTGACAGCTGAATCTAGACCCCCTGGGAAGTGTCACCCTGGGGATTGCCATTGTTGCAGAACTGTTTCTTCAGATTGACCCAGAAGAATTATTATCTCAGGGGGACTCTGAAAACAGCCACCTCCAAGCAGCCTAGGAGCTAACGGTAAGCAACATAGTCTCTCTCTTTAGCAGTAAATACAGCAATAAGGCAAAACTGACTTGAGCTTAAGTATCTCCCCACTTACAAAAAAAAAAAAAATCAAGCGTTTAAAGATTTTTTCCCCAAGCAAAAATGTCAAAGACCACCCTCAACCTTTAATAGAAAATAAACAGACTTCTGGGTCCTCCTCAGGAAGTGCTTTACTGAAGAGGATATTGTAGGTAAATAATTAAGAGTTTTTCTTTTGTTCAGCAAGTTAATGTGTTTACTTTGGGACTACTTCAGGGAAGTCCATTTACTACTGGGAGACATCTAAAATCTGGGAGTACTGCTTTAATATCATATCAGATAAATCCCTTCCTTATTGTACTGTCATGCTGATGAGTTAACAGCACACTTTATCCATCTAGTAACAACAGTGTTCAGCCTCCAAACCCTGATCTTGTCATTTTTCAGGAACCCACTCTGCAGGCCTGTACTATCTTGAGGGGTCTGGAATATACATGCTTTCTTTTCCATTGAACTACCAAAACAGTTACTTGTTATTACTGCATTATCAGTAACAACAAACATTGATCTATGGGTAGATACATAGGTAGCAGTCTGAATGATCAGCTATGTCTAGGCAAAAGGCAATATACTCATGACCACATACAAGTTTGGCAGACAATATTTCTACATATGTATGTACGGGTTAGAAGAGTGGCCATGTAAATGGAACTAACAGGGGACAATGTTATGATAATGTCTTAGCCACAGCTAGCCACCCTGTGGAAATGAGGTGTTGGGACTGTGGGCTTGGGACCATAGTCACAGGGGACATCAAGCTCCATTGGCATAACATATTGCACAAAAATATTTTTCTACATCCTACTTTGGTGAGTAGCGACTGGGGTCTTAAAGGCTTGCAAGGGGACATCTAGATGCAGCAACTGATCTCTCCTCATCCAGAGCAAAGGAGAATGAAGAAAGCTAAAGATGGATGGCAGCAGTTTTCCAGGGGACTGGAGCACCATGCAAACCTCAGCCTGCATGACAATGAGACCAGAAGAACTAGATGGTGCCCATCTACCGGTGTCAAACAGTCAGGAGATCAGTGCAGGAGACCCTGGATAGAGTAGGAGAAAGGTGTGGAAAAAAATTCAAAGTCTAAAAGAGATTTTACTGGTCTAATAGAGACTTGTGAAACCCCCAAGATGATGGCCTCTATTCACCCTTAGGGCCTGGAATTGAAGCCATCAAGTGGGTTCATTCCTTAGAACAATCATTTGAGATCAGAAAGGCAGTATTTACATAGGGCGATAGCTCCAAAAGCAGGCATGCATAAGAAAGGAAGCACAGAAATGAAGTGGGAAAAGAGCTGTTGCATTGCGAGGATTATAATCAACGTCAGGAAACAAAATGTATGTGAACTGCTGTATGGAAAATGCATTTGCTCTGAAACTTTCACCCAAATCTCAATAAAAAAAGATTAAACCAAGCTGATTTTTCAAATAATATACGTATAAGGGACCACTAGATATTTCCTAATTTTTGATCCCTGCTTTAAAATGAATTGTTTTAAATCTGTTTTTTCCCCCCAGTAACTTATTTATAAGTTAGGAGGGGCTCTGGTGGCGTAGTGCCTAAGGCATTTGACTGCTAACCAGAAGACTGGTGGTTCAAATCCACCAACCACTCCTGGGAAGGAAGATTGGGCAATCTACTTCCCTACTGATACGGCCTCAGAAACCGAGGAAGGGTCGCTATGAGTGGAGTTCGACTCAACGGCACTGAGTTTGAGTGAGTTATTTATAAGTTATTTAGGTTTTTTTTCTTTTTTAAATAAAATTATTTGTTTATGCTTTTTCCTTTTTTTTTTTTTCCCCCTTCAGTTGCTATTAGATTGTCTTAGGAGGTACCGGCTTTTGTGAGTGATTCCTGAGTAGAGCTGTGGTGGTGTAGTGTTTGAGGCATTTGGCTGTTAACCATAAGGATCAGTGATTCAAACCCAGTGGCCACTTGGTGGAAGAAAGATGAGAAAGTGTGCATTCATAAAATCCAGTGGGGTTGCTATGAGTCAAAATTGACTCCATGGCAGTGAGTTTGCTTTTTGTGGTTATTTTTTGGGGGGCTTATTCTTATTTGTGTCTGGCTGTAGAAATATTTACTCTTTTAAAAAATAATCTTGGTAGTAGTATTGAAGCAAGTTGTTGAAAGAAAAAGGTTTTTGTACTAGGCACCAGAATCTTGATGTCAGGTTCTGCCCTGGCAAATTACTTATCTCTAACACATATAATCATTTCTTTATAGGGTTGTTTGTAGGGATTTAATGAGATGACATAAAAAATTCCCTGGTACATAGTAGGTATTGAGTAAGCAATGTCTTTTTTTTTTCTTCCAATTTTTATTGTGATTTGGGTGAAAGTTTACAGGGCAAATTCATTTTCCAAAGAACATTTCACACACATTTTGTTTAATGACATTGACCGCAATTCCCCACAATGTAACAGCTCACTTCCCACTTCCTCCCTGTAGTTGCCTCTTCCCTGTGTCCTTCTTTCCCATGCATTTCTGTCCCCCAAGCTATCTTCCTATATAAACATTTCCCTTCTCTTCTCCCACAATTGATTGCTCTAAGTGTACTTACCCGATGTAAATGTTTACGTTATATACCTGTCATTTGGCTGGAAGCCACAGGAGTGAGTTCAGTTCCAGACCTGAAGGATAACTAGGGGCCATAATCTCGGAGGGTCTCACCAGGCTCTATCAGACCAGTAAATCTGGTCTTTTTTTTTTTTTTTTTAAATTATTTTGAGTATTGTTCTATGTTGTTCTCCTACTCTTTCAGGATCTCCTACACTTATTCCTTTCCAAATGATTGACAGTGATATAGCTGGGCACCATCTAGTTCTTCTGATCACATGGTCATATAGACTGAGGATCACATGGTCTGCTAGTCCCTTGGACTAGTTGTTTCCATGCATCTTTGGTTTTCTTCATTCTTCTTTGCTCTGAATGAGGAAATAATCATTGTTGCATTTAGATGGCCACTTGGAAGCTTTTAAGACCCCAGTCGCTACTCACCAAAACAGGATGTAGAGCAATGTTTTTGTATACTGTGTTATGCCAATTGAGCTTGATGTCCCCTGCAATGATGGTCCCAAGTCCACAGGTCCAACTACTTGCTCCCTCAGGGTAGTTGGCTGTGGCTAAGAAATTATAACTTTGCCCCTTGTCAGGTCTATTAGGTATTTGGACATTCTTATGGCACATACAAATACATATGTAGAAATATACCCATACATTACTGAGTCAGATCCAATTCATAGTGACCCCCTCCTTGGGTTTCTGAGGTGGTGTCACTACAAAAGTAGATTACCCAACCTTCCTTCCGAGGAGTGGCTGTGGATTTGAACCACCAGCCTTCTGGTTAGCAGTCAAATGCCTTAGGCACTACGCCACCAGAGCTCCAAAACTTATACATGGTCATGGGTATATTCCATTTTGCCTGGGCATACCTGATCATTCAGCCTGTCTATGCATCTATTTACCCGTCTATTAATGCTTGTTATCACTGATAACACAGTATTGTACATTTAAAAGGGTTTATCTTTGTTGTCTATACCTCTTGTGTACCTCTCTGTGTCATCCTCTTCCTCAGTGACACTATGTTGATCACTTTTTTTACATTGCCCTTCCCTTCACTCAAATCAATACTTGTTTCTACCTATCTAGCAGTGTTTCTTCCCACCCACTCCTATCCCTGGTAACCAACAAAGAAAGTTCCCTTCCATACTTACACCTTTCCTTGACTCTTTACAATAGTGAAGTAATACAATACTTGTCCTTCTGTGATTGACTTATTTCACTTAGCATAATGTCCTCCAAGTTCATTCATGTAATGTGATGTTTCACAGATTCTACATTATTCTTTAGCGTTGCATAGTATTCCATTGTGTGTATGTATCCGTTCTTCTGTCGATGACACTTACATTGTTTTCATCACTTTGCTATTGTGAATAGTGCTGTGATGAACATGGTTGTGCATATATCTCTTCATGACCTGGCTTTCACTTCTTTAGGATATATACCTAGTGATGAAATTGCTGGATAAAATGGTATTTCTATTTCAAACTTCTTAAGGAATTGCCATACTGATTTCTACAGTGGTTGTATCATTTTACAGTCCCAACAGCAGTGTTTGAGAGTCCCAATTTCTCCATATCCTTGCCAGCATTTTTATTTTCTGTCTTACTGAACTTTGCTATTACTGTTGGGGTGACACAGTATCTCATTGTTGTTTTGATTTGCATTTCTCTAATGGCTAATGATTGAGAACATTTCTTCATATGTTTGTTGGCTGCTTGAATATCTTCTTTGGTGAAATGTCTATTCATGCCTCCTGCCCATTTTTAAATTAGATTTTTGTTGTTGTTGTTGTTGAGGTGTTGGAGTTTTCTCTAAATTTTAGAGATAAGGCCCTTGTCTGATATGTCATTGCCAAATATTTTTTTCCCAATCTGTAGGTTCTCTTTTTTGAGTAAGGGATGTCTTGTGCAGAAGGAAACACTTGTGATAGTAAAATAATTTCATGGTAACAAGGAAACTTAAGAACCTAATTGGAAAACAAAAACTCTTTGCTACTTCAGTTGTAGCAGTCCCACTGGTTTGAATATGATCCTTGTAACATTATTTAATTACTATGTCCATTATCATTGTTTCTAAAATGAGATAATAAATTGTATCCACCTTGTATAGAAGAAGGAGCATTGATGGCATAATGGTTAAAGCAACCATAGGGTCGCTGGTTTGAAACCACCTAGCTGCTTCATGGGAGAAAGATGAAGCAATCCTTTTCTGTGAAGATTTACAACGTTGAAATCACTATCAACTCAATGGCAGTGGGTTTATTTTCACAAAGTAATTACATTACATAACTATTGTAAAGCACTATGATGACAAAGATTATCATATTAAGTGTCAACTCTTTTTTATTCTATTTTATGTGATAAAATGCTGTTTTAGACACAATAGAAGGAGTTGGTATTTGAAGCATTATCATGTTAATTAAACACAGGATTGTGTTCAATCATTAGGTTAATTTTTCTAGAACATTCTGTAGTCTTTATTTAGAGTTACTATTAAGTAATACAGCTTGACAAATGTTTCAGATACTCGATTTGTGTGTACTGCTACTTTTGGTGAAGAGAAATGATTAGAAATACATTGGTTAATAGAAGTAGTATTCAGAGCTGAAATTCTAGTTTTTAATGTAAGTCTTAGATAGACCAGACTTGCTTGTGAATGTTTCACTGAAGTCTGAAAATAATGACTACATTCAGGCCTTGAAATAGGAAAAAAATATCTGGGCCAGCAACCCCAAGAATGTTGCAAATTCCAACCCAGTGGGAGACTGACCTATTCTGCAGAAAGATCGTACTGCTGTCACAGTTTTGTTCCCCCACCAAATGCATATAATTAAGCTGCAGATAGAAGTTGAGGAATCAGTGTTGGAGGCTAAGGAAGAGGGAATAATTTATGGAAAGGGAAGATGGTCTATTAACAACTCCCTATTAAGGAAATAAGGAGCTCTGGTAGCATAGTGCCTAAGGCACTTGACTGCTAACCAGAAGGCTGGCGGTTCAAACCCACCAGCCACTTCTCAGAAGGAAGATGGGGCAATCTACTTCTGTAGTGATACTGTCTCGGAAAGCCAAGGAGGGGCCGCTATGAGTCGGGTCTTACTAAATGGCACATAACAACAACAACATTGAGGAAATAAAGAGATCTGGTGATGCAGCGGTGTGGCATTCAGCTGTTAACCAAAAGGTTGGTGATTTGAACTTGAGAGTCCCAATTTGTCCATATCCTTGCCAGCATTTGTTATTTTCTGTCTTACTGAACTTTGCTATTATTGTTGGGGTGACAGTATCTCATTGTTGTTCTCATTTGCATTTCTCTAATGGCTAATGATTGAGAACATTTCTTCATATGTTTGTTGGCTGCTTGAATATCCTCATTTTCCGTGGGAAAATAAGGCAGTCTGCTTCCATGAAGACTTACCTTGGAAACCCTATGGGGCAGTTCTATCCTGCCCTATAGGGTCATGATGAGTTGGAATCTATTTGATGGCAGTGGGTTTTCTGGATTTGGTACTGAGGAAATACAGTGTAGGGATTAAATCAAATATAGTATAGATTGGCTCATTGTTTATTTGTTTTCTTGTCTTTGTGACCTAGAAAGCTATTCAACCCTGTTGCGATTATTTATTCATCTGAAATAAGAGTGTGATAAGAATACCTAAGTAAAAAATAAAAACTCAAACTAAACTTACTGCCATTGAGTGCCACCGACCTTTCGGTTAGCAGTCAAATGCTTTGATCACTACTCCACTAGAGCTCCATAAGAAACAAACAAACAAAAAAAATTATTTAAAAGCCTTGAGTAAGAATTCCCATGTGTAATATATAACGAATTTAAAGTCCTGACATTGCTCTCCTTCATCTGACATTATGTTCACCAAAGGAATGATGGGTTCGAGTAAAAAAGGGGAAGCAAATTTAAGCAGAAATCATTGTCATTTTGAGACATGTTCTTTTCTTGATTACTGCTCTCTTATTCTCCCTCTCATTTCAATGTCTGTCTGCCTTTCTGTCTGGATGTTGATTTGTTTCTATTAGGGAAGAGTGTTAAGGAGCTCTGATGCTATAATGGTTAAGACGTTTGGCTGCTAACCAAAAGGTTGGTGGTTCGAACTCAGCAGCTGCTCTGTGGAAGATGACACAATCTACTTCCTTAAAGATTTATAGCCTTGGAAACCTGTTGGTTTGTTTCTATTAGGGGAGATAATGTTAACAAAAGACTGATGAGTCTTATCTTCACTGAGGCACTTGCCAAGGGAAGATTTTAAAAGAGAATTCCTTTTTTTTTTTTTAAATTTTATTTTGATTTGGGTGAAGATTTACAGAGTAAATTCACTTTTCATACAGCAATTAAAAGAGAATTCTTGAGGATAAATCAGAATGAGTAAAGGGAGTCCTTCTCTATTTATTCCTGGGGAAGAAGACAGCTAAGTATACAATAATTATAAAAACTAAGTTTAAATTCATAAGCAGTTTAAAATGGCAAATGGAGTTAGAGTGGTATAGAGAAAACACCTTTGGACTTGGAATTAGAAGACATTGGCATTAAATTTGATCACTTTACTAGTGTGTGACCCTCATGCAATTTATTTCACATCTCCAAGCCTCTGAATTTTGTTGATCTTTATTGTTGTTGTTAGCTGTTGCAGAGACAACCCCTGACTCAATGTGAGTCCATGTACAATGAATGGAATGAAACTATTGGTCTGTCTTGTGCCGTTCCCATGGGCCATTGGATCATGTTGATCCATAGGGTTTTCACTGGCAGTGTTTAGAAGTAGATTACCAGGTCTTTCTTCTTACTACTTCTTAGTCTGGAAACCAAAACCCAAACCCACTGCCGTAGAGTTGTATCCGATTCATAGTGACCCGCTCCTTGGGTTTCCATGGCGGTATCACTACAGAGCTCTGGTAGCATAGTGCCTAAGGCACTTGACTGCTAACCAGAAGGCCGGTGGTTCAAACCCAACAACCACTCCTCGGAAGGAAGATGAGGCAATCTACTTCCATAGTGATACTGCCTCAGAAACCCAAGGAGGGGTCGCTATGAGTCAG
>NW_006921588.1:39595220-39617660 GCF_000298275.1 Orycteropus afer afer
TATATATATATATATATATATATATGGAAAAAATACTATAGTGGTTTTGATAATGTCTCAACAAAAGTCAAGAGGGGCTCTAAAGGAGCTCCAGGAAGACAATCCACAGTAAGACGTGTGCTTCTTCCTCCCTCAAAAATGCAGCTCCACTTGTATCTCTTTTGTATTTTGTTGATAGATAAGGTTCTGTTTACTGATTTTAAAAGTTTGAATCATACATAGAACAGATATTTACAATCATTAATCACAATAATACCAAAGGCAATGTGCTTAACACTATGTAGGAGGCTTTGCAAAAACCTCCTACATAGACATGGATAAAGCTATTCTTAAAAGATTGGGGCAAGTGACCATATTTTAATAACTTTCGAAGTGTTTGGTCCCAGAAACTGTTTACACTGTTAAAGGTTATTGATGACTCCAAAGAGCTTACCTAGAAAATTCCTGAAAACACAAGAATATATAAGCACACATTCCCTTAGCCTCCAGAGTGATGATGTCATCACATGTCATGTAGCCTCTGAAAAGTCCACTGAATACTCAGGGGAGAAGGAAAGTGAAAAAAAAAAAAAAAAAAATACACACAAAGTTTTAGTAATGTAAAAATAAATTTGACCTTGTGAAGCCCCTGAAAGAGTCTTAGGGTCTCCCAGGGGACCCAAGAATACACTTTCAGAACCATTGAGCTATTATTTTGATAGAAACGTTAAGAAACTGAATTGTACATTAATTCAGGAGTGTATTTTTTTCCACCTCTGCTTCAGGCTCAAAGGAAATTGGAATGATGAATGAGATTTACTACAAGGAGATGTCATAAAATGTTTTTGGTAATGGTGTTACTCTTTAAACCTGTTTTTAAAAATATTATGTTGGGTTTCTTTCATTGAATCATAGTATGCATACATCTTTTCCTCCCGAAACAAAAAAAAGTCAACCACCATTTTCAGTTAAAATGGAATTTGGGCCTCTCATCGATCCACTGAAAATCTTTTTTTTACATGTTTGTTTAATCTTTTTTTATTTTCAGATTAGTTCTTCCTGGAAAAACGAGCCTTCTGTCAGTCAATAAAGGGACGTTTCAGAATGTTAGAGGCATGGGATATCACATGGATGTACCTGCTTTCTTCCTTTAACAAAATGTTTCCATTTTAAGTAATCCTATAGATAAAGCATTGTAGTGCTTGACTTCTTGAAACAGCTCCAATGAGTATTTACTTAACATTCTAAGATTGTTGTTGTTAGGTGCCATCCAGTCAGCTCCGATTCTCAGCGACCCTAGGTACAGCGGAACGAAACACTGCCCAGTAGTGCACCATTCTCGTAGTTCCTGCTATACTTGAGCCCATTATTGCAGCCACTGTGTCAATCCGTCTTGTTAAGGGTTTCCCACCCACCCCCAGATCCTCCACTTCTGGTCACAATTAGCTCTTTTGCCTTTTAATATTTTTAAGTAATTTGTCCATTTATAAGCAAACACAAAAGCTCCTCAATTCCCAAATGCACTTTTTCTGCTTTCTCTGTGAAGACATCTGTATCCTGAAAGAGCTCCGGTAGATCACTGGTTAAAGCATTCAGCTGCTAACCAAAAGGTCTGGGATTCAAACCCTCGATTCACTCTGTGGGAGGAAGATGGGGCAGTCTGTTTCCTTCAAGAGTTACAGTCTTGGAAACCCTTGGAGATTTCTACTCTGCCCTATTGGGTCACTGTATATGGGAATCAACTCGATGGCAGTGGGTTCAATTTGGTTCTTTGGTATCCTGAATAGATGCCCCAGTGGCACAGCAGTTAAAGCTCTCAGCTGTCAATCAATAGGTCCACAGTTTGAAACCACCAGCTGCTCTCAAGGAGAAAGATGTGGCAGTCTGCTTCTGTAAAGATTACAGCCTTGGAAACCCTATGGGTCAGTTCTACTCTGTCCTATAGGGTCATGTTGAAATCAACTTGATGGCAGTGGGTTTGGTTTGGTTTTTAGTCTCTCCCAACAGGTCTCCTCCTCGCTGCTCTATGTTTTTAAATCTCTCAAGAGGGGTTAATTCTTTACAGCTGTATCCTGTGTTTTAAGAAGCTCACATGTGCAAATTATTAAATCTTTTTCTATTGCTATAGTAACTCCCGGGCCATAAACACCCCCTACCTAAAACTGGCCCTTTTCCAAGGAAAACTTTGGTATTCTATCCCTGAAAAAAATAATTTGGTCTCTATCAGTTTATATTGTTATTTAGAACAATTTGTTAAGTGAAAGAAGTTTGCTTCCTCAGAATTATTTAGAAATAGAAATTTAATCTGCGTATTGAAATCTCTATGCTCTGCTGTGTACTTTGTGTCTGAATTTTACACATTATTTATTTAAAAACCCAGGGTACTTACATTTTTAAGAGTATACTAAAAACAAAACAAAACAAATTCACTGCAATCAAGTCGATTCAGACTTACAGCAACCGCCACTGGGTTTCTAAGGCTGTAAATCTTCACAGAAGCAGACTACCGTCTTTCTTCCCAGGAGCAGCTGGTGAGTTTGAACCATTGACATTGTGGTTAGCAACCAAATGCCTTAACCACTACACCTCCAGAGCTCCTTAGTAAGAGTATACATTACAATGTTTTTCATTTTAGTAAATGCCATGTCAATGGTATCAAATAGTTTTTCTTTCTTTCTTTCTTTTTTTTTTTAAATAGAAGAAGCCTTTCCCTCAGTGTAAGGAAATTTAATTTTTCAAAATATATATTTATACACCTAATATGGGAGCTCTGGTAGCATAGTGGCTAGGCACTTGACTGCTAACCAGAAGGCTGGCGGTTCAAACCCACCAGCAACTCCACAGAAGGAAGATGGGGCAATCTACTTCAGTAGTGATACTGCTTCGGAAACCCAAGGAGGGGTCGCTATGAGTCGGGTCTGACTCGACAGCACATAACAGCAACAGCAACACACCTAATATATATTATGTGTGTTTGGGTGTAAAACATATTAATATTAATTTGTAAGGGAGAAATAATTTAAACTTAGAATATTATGATTAGACAATTTATATTAATGTATACATTATATTGGCTAATCATAGCCCAGACTCTCAATTTTAATATGAAATATATCTAATTTTAGGACCTCTGGTGGTGTATTGCCTAAGGTATTTGACTGCTAACCAGAAGCCTGGAGGTTCAAATCCACCAGCCACTCCACAGAAGGAAGATTGGGCAATCTACTTCCATAGAGATACTGCCTCAGAAACCAAGGAGGGGTCACTATATTTAATTTTAGGTAGGGTAGTGGTTAAGGCATTTGGTTCAAACTCACCAGCTGCTCCTTGGAAGAAAGATGGGACAATCTGCTTCCCTAAAGATTTATAGGCTTGGAAACCCAATGAGGGTGGCTCTGAGTTAGAATCGACTTGATGGCAGTGAATTTGGGTTTTTGGTTTGGTATATCCTCCAGATCTCATCGTTAAATGGCCACTGCTTGACCATTTCTCTCTGCTTCCATTACCTACATTTGATTTCTTCTCTAATTTTTAGCTGTTTGGTTGGCTACTCTTATGATATCTCCAAACTTCAAAACAGATAATTTATTTTAAAGGTGACATGTTGTTATTTTTATGTGCCATCGAGTCGGCCCCGACTCAGAGTGACATAGGTCATAATAAAACACTAAGGAATTCCAGGAATTGCATTTCTCAGTGATTACATACCACTCTAGTGGAGCCTGGTGTCCCAGTGGTTAAGCACTTGGCTGCTAACTGAAAGGTCAGTGGTTTGAGCCCACCAGCTGCTCTCTGGCAGAAAGATTTGGGACTCTGCTTCCGTAAAGATTTATGACCCTGGAAACCTTATGGGGGAGTTCTACTCTGTCCTATAGGGTTGCTATGAGTCTGAATTAACTCGAAGGCAATGGGTTTGGGTTTTAGTGGTGTTCAGAGGCACAAGGCAGTGAGACCACTGATTTTTGCCACCTGACAAGTGCAATAATCCTTCGGAACTGCAAGGCCTGAAGCATCTTATTGCTGTTATGAAACAGAATTTATAAATAAAAATAAGGAAAACAGCCTGAGCCATGCACTTCCTGAGCATCACTGACATTGATATGACAGCCAATAAGAAATTTCTATTTATGCCAAGATTGCCAAACCAATAATATTAGCAATAAAGCCTACCATAGGAAATATTAAAATGTTTTGTATCTAATATGTATTTAAACACAAAGGAAGTTTAAAGGTAAGTTCGTTATAATTCAGACACACAATCTATCTTAATATATACAGGAAATGTCCCTGTAGACCAATTAAAAGGAGCTTCCAAACAATACTGACACTTAATTCACATCATATTATAACTCAAGCAAGTTACATTTCAACATTTTTAGATAAGCTATGTAAGAGTGGAGGAAAAAAAGGATTAGGACAGTAGTGAGATTTGAAATACATTTTGTATTATTTCAACTGCATTTTAACAGGCTTTATGACTGAAAGAGGGAATAAGAATGCAGAAGGGACAAACTTGTGTGGATTATTTTTTCATTGCATGCATTATTTCAGTTTAAAGATGTCAGTCGCTTGTCATGTTAACTAAGAATGCATTCACTATTGTACATATCTAAAGCTGGAGTTAAACCGAGAATTTTGCAAGGGACTGATACAAAGAAGCGATTTTTCCTTCTCTCTGTATATAAAAATAGAACTTTCAGAAATGTCATGGCTGACACATTTAGCTGCTGGACATTGAAAATCCTCTTTCTGACTCACAACCTGTGACTGGAACTCTGTCAGAGTAATCAAGAGATGATATACTATAGAGCACAAACAGAAGGGGAGGCTTACTATTTGGCCTTGTTTTTAAAGCAAAAGAGATTTAAATTTGGATCATAGTATAAATAAAAGTTTCTCATGTTCCTCATCTTTACAATATAGAAGTAAAATTAATTGTGTAATGTCTATGTGTAACTCGTTATCTAATTTAATCAGTATTTTATAAGCATGTGTAATACTGAAGCAACATAGCAAGTAAGACATACACATGACTAAATAAATACCTATTGTATGCTGGATTACTTTCCAATTACAACTGATGATGACTATGACAAGAATGAATGGAACATGTGCTTGTTGGGTGCTATCAGTTGACTCCGACTCATGGCGACCCCAAGTGATAGACTAGAACTGCCCAGTAAGGATTTCTTGGCTGTGCTCTTCACTGAAGCAGATCACCAGATTTTTCTCATGTGGGTTCAAACTGCAAACTTTTTGGTTAACAGCACAACATTTAACCTTTATGCCACCAGGGCTCCTGATTGCAATATAGTGAACCTTTAAAAGACACAATTGCACTTCAGAAATTAAAAGATAATTTTTGGATGATATTTGTCTCCTTTAGATCTTATATGTAATTAGGGTTTTTCTTTTTTCAAGAGAGCTAAAGGGAGCTTACACACACTATATTTCTCCCAGTTCTCCATAAGAGATCACAAAAGCTGGGTATTTGGGGTTTTATTGTGTGTATGTGAGCATTTCAACTAGAAAAAAAAATTATTGTCAGTTTTATGAAAACAGAATAACAGAATTTGATGAATAGTAATTTGATGAAATTTAAAGATCATTAACACTAACATCTGTGAAATGGATGAAATCAGACTAGATAAGTTCTAGATAAGTATTGACACAATTCTTCCTGATATTTTAAACTTACATAAGATGTATGTTATTAAACATCCAAAAAAATCGAGGAGAATGAATGACTTTAAGATTTTTAGCATGCCCCTCCCCTCCCCCCCACCCCAAGAAAAAAAGATATTTCGGTCCATCAACAATAACTCTACAGCAAAGACGAGATGATAAGGGGGCAGGGAAACTAGAGTAGAGGCAGCCCCTAGAATATGAATGAGTTCAGTTCCTAAGTCTGTGTTTAAGTCAAATTTGTACATTAAGTGGGAACAGTTAGGTACAGTTCATATCTAACATCAGTTAGTGAAATGTTTGTCTTAATATATATAGTATATAGTGTACCTTTCTATGCATAAAAAACATTAAAGAATCACTTCCAGATACACTGAATCATCTTTAATATAATAATATGGTAATAATAATAATAATAATAATAATGTTTTGATGTGTGTCACAAAATAGTGCCTTGTTGTTATTATGAACCATTGTATGTACCTCATTATTATTTTTTTTTAATATAACAGGCTTTACAGTTGTTGATTTGTAACTACGGGGTGTATATAAATTGGATGTTTTTAACCTAGGAACTCCCTGTCCTGGAACTGGAACAACCACAATGCAATTAAAGAGAATATTGTCATATTATGAAAAATGTAACTAATGTCATTAAATAATTTTTAGGCCCACTGATGTAAATAATTATAAGCATACTATTGTACTTTATGGGAAGATATTTCCCATAAATATCAATTGATAGTTGATTTAGAGTCCAAATTTTATACATTCACAGTTGTCAGAGAGGGCAAGTTTTGCAGAAGCTAGTTACAGTCATGCAAATGTGTTAATGTTTTTCAAATTGATTGATTATAGCCCAAACTGGGAAGTAAAAATTTATCTATTGATGTAGTGGGAAGCACCATGGCTTTAGAGTTAAGTTCAAATTCTGCCTCCTACTGTTGTATGTAACCTTGGATAAGTTATTTACTCTTCTTCAGCCTCAATTTTCTCATCCTTATAATAGGAAATACCTAGCAGTTCATAAACTGTGAGGATTAACAGATCAAACAATGACATGAAGAGAGCAGCACAGTGCCTGTGTGGAATAGACACTTGCTAAAACTCGTTATTCTTTCCTTCCCCTCCATTTAAAAATATATCTTTTGCACTAAGAAAGCCTTGCCCAAATTGTGCCTTATTATTCTATGCCCCAAATTTCCAGGAATCTTATGCTTTATGTTGTTAGTCCAAGATCATCCAAATGAGAAATTCTCCACTATCCAATCTCCCTGAATGTACCGTCTACTACAGATTAACTATCCTCTTATTCCTTCTCCCTGATTTTAATCTCTTAAATACTAGTTTCCTATTATAAAAGGTAACACATTAATTTGCACTTAAAGCACACACACAAAAAAAGAGGTAACAGATTAATGTATTACTATAAACCTAAAGAATCACAGAATCATAGAACTTGAAGGGACATTTAAAATTAGAAATCACACAATCCACAGGGGCTAGATAGATAAAATAAATGTTATCTATTATTTATTTATTTTCTTGGAAGGAAGATGGGGCAATCTACTTCCTTAGTGATACTGCCTCAGAAACCCAAGGAGGGGTCGCTATGAGTCGGGTCCGACTCGACAGCACACAACAACAACAACAAATTATTTATTTTAAATAAATAAGATAAGATGGGCTGGTTGAGAGTATGTGCACTACCTCGTAAGCACAGAACTAAAACAGCTGGGGGAAGCTTGCTTCTGTAGAGGGCAGTCACTATGCAGCTGAGATTGAGTATTTCCATGTGGAAATCCTGGCCCTGTGTTGGGCCAGATTATTGGGGTTTTTAGGAGAAAAAAGGAGTTCAGAATTTTATATGAGATATTTTAATTAATTTTTGTTTGTTTTAAAGCAGTGGTTGAAGCACAATATATCTGCTGGTTAGATCCAGGCACAACAGATTTCCATGTTAGAACCTTTGTTGGATTATCTGATGCAAATAGCCTCACATTCAGATGATGACAATGAAACTCAGAGACTCAAGTGACTTTCCCAAGGTTAGTTACTGAACTCCCAGGAGCAGAAGCCAAGTCTCCAGGCTCAAAATATAAGAATGCCAGTTCTGGCCACTTTTGCTTCTTCATTCCTTTTAACCTACAAATGATATGTTGAAAGTTTATTATTTCCTTTATATCACAGGTGTTATCTGTAAATAATTATACTAAAAGCCATTTCTTTATCTAAGCACTTAATTTCACACACCTAAGTGAAGTCTGTGTACAGAAGATTTTATCAAGAAATTATGACCTTAATATTAAAAAAAATGATAGCTTCTTATAGTATAAAAATTCATCTTTCCACTAATATTTACCACACTTTAGAATTATTTGCCCTCTGAAGTTATTTACTTTGAGTTTATTTTTATGTTTCTAATGACAGTAAAATGCAGTAGGACTATTTAATAATACTTCATGGGACTAAAATGCAGTGTAACTTTCTTTGTTTGGGATTAACTTGAAATGTTTCAAACTAGTTTATGTATATGTATAATTCATTTAGTCAAGTTAAGTCTTTTTTAGAAATCAAAGATTAATAAGTATGGACATATTCCTTTGGGAGACACAAGCATGCCATTTCTGTGTTACGAAACTGAAAAAGAATACCTTTGTATGGATGCCTCTATATTCAAGGAATCCCTAGATTCTGAAATCTGACAACTGATTAGTAGTTTGAGAAAAACGTTGAGGTATTTTTTAGCATTTTTACCTTAGAGTAAACCATAGCCCAATTAAAATTCTAGTGGGCAAACTTCTCTATATTATTATACATAACTCAGCATCAGTCGTTAAAGCAAATTCTCTTGAGCCTTCTCATTTGAATATTTGAATTTTAATCTGGCACACCTACATTTTCAACATGAAATCCAATCCACCCTGGGCACGTACTAACTGAACAGAACTGTCCACTTCAATTGTGGGTAATGGGAATTAGGGTGTTTACAAATGAAGTCCATTGATTAGGTCACATGGTATCATTTTAAGGCTGTGAAAAATTCCTACCCCTGGTTTTGTCCTTCCCTTGGGGTGGCCACTCTTCTCTGTGACCCTAACTTGCTTCAAGATTTTTAAATTTGCTGCTAACTAAGGTGGATGCATTTTCTGACCTTACTGGTGGGAATAGAACAGAAGTCTCTGAAGTGCTGGATGAACTAATTAATATGCATATTATTCCAAGAAAGTATCATTATTTTATGGATATCTGTGAGAGGGTATGGCTGCCATAATGGTTAATTGCTATAGACATACCTATCTTTAATATAGAAATAAATGATTATTTAGATATAATGGCTTAGTTTTATAAATGAAAATACTTAATATAAATTTGTAGATATGCAAAAGTGAATATATGAAGGTTTTACACCACTCGTAGATTCTTGATAAGGAGTATATCACAAATGAGCTTAAAAATAACAGAACTTCCTTAAGTTTTTTTTTTTTTTTTTTAATTTAAAAAATTGTATGGAACTAAAGCCACAATTAAGGGAAGCAATTGCAGTTATTTTATTTAATTTAATGCAACAAGGACTTGTTATAGTCACAGCAAGAAATACTGTGATAAATAAAGCATGGTGTCTATCTGGAATCTCCTCTCTCAACTAGACCTTATTCACATAGATTGGGAGCTCAGTTGCTGATGGTGCAGGCCAAACCAGGAACTAATAGACATAACAGGGTAAATCCAGTATCAGAAGAGGGTATTGATAGCTAGTAGGTGGTTGTCCAAGCAAATGACTAGTGTCAGAGTGCAGCTGGAGTTAAATATAAGATCAAATATTCAGTTTAAAAGAAGATAGGGCCCCAGTCATAAAGGGTTTTGAAGCAAGGAAACAGGACTATAGGACAAGAAATGGATTGAATTACTAGACCTGAGATATAGAGTAGAAACCTGAGCCAGAAGTAAGACATCCAGTTCTTTAACTTAAAAACTGTCTCAATTTGCTCCTCAATGTACACACAGGGTAGAAGACTTTCTGGCTCAAGGTGTTTGAACTAACCTCTGACAAATCATCAGATGACTACCAAACTATAGACACACACAGGGTGACCTATCAGAGGGTAAAAATTAAAAGTAAAATAAGAAAAAGAATGAATAGAGACATCAACAAGCACACACTGTAGGTGAAATAGAAATCTACAGAAAAATTTCATAAGAACCTAAAATAAACAAAATGAAAAACGTATCAGAACAACAGTCCTGAAGAAAAAAAAAAAATCATAATCCAGAATTGCTACAATACATGATCTAAAATATCCACTTTTCAACAAAAATTTAAGAGCTATAAAAAGAAACAGGAAAATGTGACCCACAGTTAGGAACAAAAGAAAGTCAATAGAAATGATCTCTGAGGGGGCCCATATCTTTGATTTGCCAAATACCTCAAGAGAACAATTGTAAAAAACTTCAAAGCAGCAATGGTAAATGTTTCAAATAATTACAGAAACCTAAAGAATTGAAGAAAAATATAGGGTCAATAATTCATGATGTAAGAAATCTCAATAAAGGAATAAAAACTAATTAATATGCATATTATTCCAGGTTCTATTAGAAAGAACCAAATGGAAGTTGTATACTTAAAAAGTACCATAGCTAAAGTGAAAAATTCACTAGATTAAATCAATAGTAGATATGAGATAAACAGATATAAGTAAGGTAGCAGAAGACAGAATCAACAGACTTAAAGATAGATCAATAGAAATAATGATTCAACTTGAAAAAAAAAGGTTGAAAAATAATTGAAGAAAAATAAATAGATATCAGAGACTTGTGGCACAACATTAAGTGTACCAATATATGTGTAATAAGAATCCTAGAAAGAGAGGAGGGAAAGGAGTAGAAAGCATATTTGAAGAATTAGTAGTCAAAACCTTCACAAATTTGATATAAAGCATTAACATACAGATCCAGAAGCTCACTGAATTCCAAGTCAGATGAAGATAAAGAGATTCATGACCACACACATTACAGTCAAACATGGAAAGGCAGAGCCAAAAAAAAAAAAATCTTGAAAGCAACAAGAGAAAACTAAATCAGTCATACAAGAGAATAACAGGACTAATGACTGACTTCTCACCAGAAAAGGTGGAGGCCAAAAGCAGAGTAATAATATATTAAAAATTCTGGAAGTATAAACAACTGAATTTGTCAGCAGCAAATAAGAAGTATAAATGAAAATCTTTAAGCTATAAAGAAATGTCATCAGACAGTAACTGGAAACCACAGGAAGAAAGAAAGAGTGTTGGAAAACATATAGGTAAATATAAAAGAATGTGTTGCTGTTGTTAGATGCTGTCGAGTTGGCTCCAACTCACAGTGACCCTTATGTACAACAGAATGAAACACTGCCTGGTCCAGAACCATCCTTACAACACTTACTATGCTTGGGACCATCATTGCTGCCTTTGTGTCAATCCATCTCATTGAGGGTCTTCTTTTTTGCTGACCCTCTACTTTACCCACCAGCCACTCCTCGGAAGGAAGGTTGGACAATCCTACTTCCATAGTGACGCTGCCTCGGAAACCCAAGGAGGGGTCGCTATGAGTCGGGGCCGACTCGACGGCACACAACAACAACAACAACTACTTTACCAAGCATGATATCTTCTCCAGGGAATGGTACCTTCTGACAGTATGACTGATGTAGGTGAGAAGAAATCTGGTCATTTTCATTTCCAAGAAGCATTCTGGGTGCACTTCTTCCAGGATAGATTTGTTCATTCTTCTTCATGATATTTTCAGTACTCTTTGCTAACACCACAATTCAAAGGCATCAGCTCTTCTTTGGTCTTCCTTATTCATTGTCCAGCTTTCACATGCACATGATGTGATTGAAAAATATCATGGCTTGTGTTAGGTGCACCTTAGTTTTCAAAGTGACATCTTGGCTTCTTAACACTTCAAAAAGATCTTGTGAGGTAGATTTGTCCAATGAAATTCTACATTGAATTTCTTGACTGCTGCTTCCATGGTTGTTGATTGTGGATCCAAGAAAAATGACATCTTTGACAGCTTCAATCTTTTCTCCATTTATCATGATGTTGTTTATTGGCCTTGGTTTGTGAGGATTTTTGTTTTCTTTATGTTGAGATGTAATCCATACTGAAGGCTGTTATCTTTGATTTTCAACAATAACTGCTTCAAGTCTTCTTCAGTTTCAGAAAACAAGGTTGTGTCATTTTGTTAATGAGTCTTCCTCCGATTATGTTGCCACATTCTTCTTCATACAGTCTAGCTTCTCAGATTACTTGTTGAGCATACAGATTGAATAAGTATGGTGAAAGGATATAACATGGATGCACACCTTTCCTGATTATAAACCATGCAGGATATTCTTCTCTTCAATGATTGTCTCTTGGTCTATTTACTGGTTCTTCATGAACACAGTTAAGTGTTCTGGAATTCCCATTCCTTGTAATGATTTCCATAATTTGTTATGATTCACAAAGTTGAATACCTTTGCATTCTCAATAAAACACAGATAAACGTCTTTCTTGTATACCTTGCTTTTAGCCAAGATCCATATGATACCAGTAATGACTCCCTTTTTCCACACATTCTTCTGAATCTGGCTTGAATTTCTGACAGTTCCCTATCAATATAATGCTGGAACCATTTTTGAATTATCTTTAGCAAAATTTTACTTGCCTATGATATTAATGATATTATTCTATAATTTCTACATTCTGTTAGATCATCTTTCCTTGGAATGGGCACAAATATGGATCTCTTCTGATTGATTGGCCAAGTAGCTGTCTTCCAAATTTCTTGGCATAAACAAATAAGTGCCTCCAGCACTGCATTCATTTGTTGAAATATCTCCAAAGTATGTCAATACTGGAGCCTTGTTTTTTTCTTTGCTAATTCCTTCAATGTAGACTTCTTTCTATACCATTGGTTCTTGAGCATACGCTCCTGAAATGGTTGAATATAGACCAGTTCTTTATAGTAGAGTGTCTCTGTTTATTCCTTCTATCTTTTTTTAATGCTTCCTGTATCATTCAATATTTTGCACATAGAATCCTTCAATATTGCAACTGGAGGCTTGAATTTTTCTTCATTTATTTCTGCTTGAGAAATACCAAAGTGATCTTCTCTTTTGTTTTCCAACTCCAGGTCTTTGTATATTTCATTATAATACTTTACTTTGTCTTCTCCAGCCGCTCTTTGAAATCTTCTGTTCAGGTCTTTTATTTAACATTTCTTCCATTTGCTTTAGCTACTGTCCATTTAAGAGCAAATTTCAGAGTCTCTTCATTCATTTTGATCTTTTCATCCTTTCTAGTCTTTTTTAATGACTGTTTGCTTTCTTCATGTATGATGTTCTTGATGTCATCCTGCAACTCAATCTGGTCTTTGATCATTGGTGTTCAATGAGTTAAATCTATTCTTTAGATGGTCTCTAAATTCATGTGGGATATAATCAAGGTCACATTATGGCTCTCTTGGGCTTGTTTTAAATTTCTTCAGCTTCAACTTGAATGTGCATATGAGCAATACAAATAAAAGTGTAGAAATATGTATTTTCTCTTTTCTTGCTTCAATGTATCAAAAAGATATAATTCTATAAAATAATTTCTTCCTTTGTAATGTATATCACTGGAATATATATAGCAATAATAACTGTGAGTCAATGAACTACTTAGTGTGTTTCTTCTAGACATGGTCTTTGTGTCTTCACCAGATTGATGGGTAATAACTATGCAAATGTAAGGTGCTTGTGGCCCACCAAGGGGATTGGATAGCTTGTTAATAAAGTACATGGCACACTTGTGGGGGTGGGACCACCCAAATAAGGTATATAGAACCCTAATGTGGGGATTGGTCAGTTTTTTCATTCTAGTAGGCTTAAAATGAGCCTTCCCAGAGGCAGAGGGGACATCTCAGAAGAGAGATAAGCTGGAGATGGAGTGGAGTGCATCCTTGGATCTGAGATCCCTGCTCTGGACCTCATAGGCAGAGAGACTTGCTGACAGACAGGCATAGGACAGAGCATCAGGCTTGCTGGCCTACGGAGTGAGAAAGCTGGGTGACTTTGGGCAGGACACTTGCTGTTGGAGTGGGGTGCACTTAAGTGCACTTATCAGCAGAGCTAAAAGAGTTTTGTAACACTTGCCTACCCAGGGTAGAGGCCAGGCCAAAAGGCTGAGGGCCAAAGAGAGCCTGGCCTTCAGCCATGGTTGAGGGGAGGTTGTCCTGATTGAAGAATTGCATTCTAAGTGTTCCTGAACCGGAATTGTAACCTGTTACTTCAGCAATAATCCCCATAATTGTGAATATTGTCTGTAAGCTCTGTGGCCATTGCAATGAATTACAGAACCGTGCAGAGAAGTAGTGTGTGCTATGGGAGGGACGGACAGTTTAGTGTCAGAAATAGTAAAAAGTTTGGAAGGGGAAGCTTGTCCAGCCCCATAGGGCTGCTGATGGTGATTATCTCTCCCTTTGTGAAGTTAGAAGAGGTTAGACGATGCCACCTCCGTGTTCTTTTAGCAATAACCCAAAAGAACTGAGAGGAAATGGAGCTATATTGTAACAAAGTTGTTATGTTTCATTGAGATTAAGTCAGTATAGTCTAATATTGATTTTGATGAGTTAAGATGTATATTGTACTTGCTAAAGCAACCACTAAGAAAATACCTTTTTTAAAAAAGTTAAAGTATCATCAGAGGAATTAAAGTTATAATTCTAAAATACATTTATTTAACATAAAAGAAGGCAGTATATGAGGAAGAATAAAAAGACAACTTTTTATAAGTAACTTATAATTAGATTTATGCTTATTACTTATTAAATAACTCACTAAGTGGGAATGGATTAAATATTCCAGTCAAAGAAAGTGAATGTCAGGCTGGATAATAATAAAAGATTCAACTGAATGCTCTCTACTACACACTCAGTTTAAAGTTAAAGACATAAATAGGTTGAAAATAAAAGTATAGAAAAAGATACGCAAACTGTAATCATAATACAGCTGGAGTGACTACATTAATGTCAGAAAATATACACTTGAAGAAAAGAAATATGAGAAACAAAGAAAAATATTTCATAATAAAAAAGGGTCAATACATCAGAAAAATAAAAGAATCATAAATGTCAATACACCTAATAGAGACCTGAAAAAAGCAAACAATGACAAATTGAAAGAGAAATAGACAATTAAAAATTTGATTGAAAATTTCAACTTGGTGTTAATTTCCCCAAACACACTCCATAAATAATAGAATAACTAGACAGAAAATCAGCAAAGATAAGTAGACTCAAACATTTCTATCCAACAAGCTGACCTAGCTGACGGTATTAAAACATTTCATTTAACAAGGGTGGTAAATGAATAATTTCTTTTATAAGGGTCAGTACAAAACTGGTTCCTATGAGGTGGAGGTTAAAGATATCCCAGTTGTCCAAGTTTTCCAAGCTGCTGTACCATTCCATCATTTCTAACATCAGCTACAACCCCTCCCTCAGTGCTCTCTTTCTGGTCTTCACCATCTGTAAGTCACTGCAATGTCCCACAGAACTCAGAAACTGCACTGACAGGTAAGTGGTTGATTAGAGAAGTCACAGGGTACAATTAAGAATCAGGAGTGACTTAAAAGTAACAGGAGCAACTCAGGATAAAGTTCTTGGTCAGGACAGCTTCTTCCTCTTGCTCTATGGTGCTGGGCCCTGCTTGAGCCTTTTCAGCAACTGTTACAACTCTTAGCTCTGTGAGTAAGCAAGCCCCACTGCAGCTGCCTTGCACAAGTCTCCTAGTTCTTTTCATATCACATAGCTATTGCTCTTGCTACTGGTGGGCCACTACCTCTCTCTGTCTTCCATGTTATATAGTTCCTCCCTCTCTCTTTTCTTGTCTCTCTTTGGGCCTTGCAGTATGGCAATATTGACCAATAGTGTGATTCTACATACCCCCCACTCCCTACAAGAGTTCTATGTACCTTATTTGCATTAGTGACAAGCTGTCCAATCCCCTTGGTGGGCCACAAGCACCTTGTTTGCATAGTCCCTACCAATCATTGTGTTGGAGTCACAAAGACAATGGCTAGAAGTAATTAATTCACTACACTGCAAGCAGGATACATACTCTTTGCAAGTGCATATGAAATATTTTCCAGGATAGACCATGTCTTAGGCTATAAAATAAATCTCATTATATTTAAAAAGTTAGATTTAACTTGAACTATATTCTCTGATGACAATGGAATTGAATTAAAAATCACCAACAAAACCAAAAAAAAAAAAAAAAATTAGGAAATGCCTGAATATTTGGAAGTGAAGCAACACATACCTAAAAATCTCTTAAATCAAAGAAAAAATCAGAAGGAAAATTAGAAAATATTTTGAAATGAATAAAAATGGAACCATAGCATATCACATTTTATGGGATGGTGCTAAAGCAGTGTTCAGAAGGAAATTTATAGCTCAAAAATATCTATAAGATATTATAAGAGAATAAAGGTCTCAGTTCAATAAACTAAGCTTCCACACTGAAAAAGTAGAAGAAAGGAAAGAAAACTGAACCCATAGCAATCACAAGAAAGGAAATAAAAATCTGAATGGAAACCAATGAAATGTCCAAGACAAAAACATTAGAGACTATCAATGAAAGCAAAAGTTGGTTTTTGAAAAGATCAACAAAATTGATAAACTGGTCAATTGTTAGACTGATCTCCAAAAAGAGAAAATACATGAATAAGCTTAATCAGGAAGGAAAGAGGGGCTTAACTATCAATGCCACAGATACTGAAAGGATGATAAGGGGATATTATGAACAACTTTATTTTAGAAATTGACAAGATGATCCTAAATTTAAGAGGAAATACAGAAGACTTAGGACAGTCAAAACAATTTTGAGGAAGAAGAACGAAGTAGGAGGTCTTACACTACCTGATTTCAAACTTTATTATAAAGTTACAATAATCAAGATAGCATGGCATTGGTGCAAGGTCAATGACACAACAGAATAGAATTGAGAGTTTGGAAATAAATTCTTACATTGATTTTCAATCAACTTGACAAGGCAGTTCACCAGGGAGCTGAAAGTCTTTTTCACAAATGGTTCTAAGACAATTGAACATCCATATGTAAAATAAGTGAACACTAAAAAGTGTTTCGTACTATAAAGTTGATTCAAAAAGTTTCAGAGACCTAAATGTAGTAACTAAAACTGTAAGATTTCTAAATGAAATCAATGGAGAAAATCTCTATGAGATTCAGGTTAAAATACTCTAGATAAGACACCAAGAGCAAGAGCCATTTAAATAAATAAGTAAATCGTTGGACTTTGTTAAGATTTAAAACTTTTATTAAAATTTATTAACTTTTATTTATTAAAATTTTAAATGTTTCAAAAAGCACCATTAAGAAAATAAAAAGATCAGTCCAGACTGGGAAAAAAATATTTCCAATAATATATCTAACAAAGGTCTTCTATTATGAATATATAAAGAATTTTTACAACTCAACAATAAAAAGATAAACAACCGAGCTAAAATATAGATATGGTGGCTAGTCTCCAAATGGCCTCCGATAATCCCTTGTCTTATGATTTTCCTTTGTGCAGTACCCTTCTGCATTATATCACGGTTAAACTATGTGACCAAAAGAATTTGGTAGAAGTGATGGTAGAAGCCATTGTCATTTGTGCCTTAGTAAGTCTTATGAATGAGCCATCTTGGAAACGGATTCTTCAACTTATCAGACCTTCAGACGATTGATATCTTAACTGTAGACTCATGAGAAACCTTGAGCCAGGAAAGCACAGCTAAACTGCTGGATTCTTGACCCTCAGAAATTATGGTACTAAATATTTCTTAAGTCACTAAGTTTAGAGTAATTAATTTTGAAGCAATTTATAACTGAGACAATGGACAAAAGATTTCACCAAAAAAACATCTATGAATAAGTATGTGAAAAGATCCTCAATATCATTAGTCACTGTTTTGTTGTTAGGTGCTGTCGAGTTGGCTTTGACTCATAGCAACCTTATGTACAACAGAACTAAACACTGCTTGGTTCTGTGCCAGCCTCCCAGTACTTGCTATACCTGAGCCCATTGTTTTAACCACAGTGTCAATCCATCTCATTAAGGATCTTCCCCTTTTTTGATGACCCTCCACTTTATCAAGCATGATATCCTTCTCCAGGGAATGATCCCTTCTGACAACATGACCGAAGTAGGTGAGAAGTCTGCCCATTCTTGCTTTTAAGGAACATTCTGGCTGCACTTCTTCCAGGACAGATTTATTCATTCTTTTGGCAGTCCATGGTACTTTCAGTATTCTTTGCCAATACCACAACTCAAAAGCATCAACTCTTCTTTGGTCTTCCTTATTCATTGCCCAGCTTTCACATGCATAAGAGATGATTGAAAACACCATGGCTTGGGTTAGGCACACTTTAGTCTTCAAAGAGACATATTTGCTCTTCGTCACTTTAAAGAGGTCTTTTGCAGAAGATTTGTCCAGTGCAATATGATGTCTGATTCCTTGACTGCTGCTTCCATTGCTGTTGATTGTGGAGCCAAGCTCACCTGTCAATTTGTTGTACTGTGGTGGCTTGTGTGTTGCTATGAGGCTGGAGGCTATGCCACAGGTATTTCAAACACTAGCGGGGTGACCCATGGTGGATAGTTTTCAACAGAGCTTCCAGACTAAGACAGACTAGGAAGAAGGAAGATGCCATCCATTTCTCAAAGAATTGGCCAGTGAAAACGTTATGAATAGCAGTGAAATACTGTGTGATATAATACTGGAAAACTATATGAGTAGCCCTGAAATGTCTGATATAGTCTGGGAAGATGAGACCCTCAGGTTGGAAGACACTCAAAACATGACTGGGGAAGAGCTGCCTCCCCAGAGTAGAGTCTGCCTTGATGATATGGATGGAGTAAAGTTTTGAGACCTCCATTTGCTGATGTGGCACAACTTACAATGGGAAGAAACAGCTGCAAACATCCATTAATATTTGGAGAATGGAATGTATGAAGTATGAATCTAGTAAAATTGGAACTTGTCAAAAATGAAATGGAATGCATAAAGATCGATATCCTAGGCATTAGTGAGCTGAAATGGACTGGTTTGACCCATTTTGAATCATTTATCATTAGGGAACTGCTAATTATAACCAAAATGATATACCGCTACAATGGCTGTAATAAAAATATAATACAAAGTATTGGAGAACTTAGAGCCTTTATACATTGCTGGTGGAAACGTAAAATGAAAAAGGTTTGGCCATTTTTAAAAAAATTATACATAAACTTACTGTAGAGTGGAGCAATTTCATTCCTAGATATCTACCCAAGATAGATCAAAAAACCAAACTCACTGCCATCAAATCGGATCTGACTCATAGCGACCCCTTCTTGGGTTTCTGAGGTGGTATCACTGTGGAAGTAGATTGCCCTTCCATGGAGTGGCTGGTGGGTTTGAACTGCCAGCCTTCTGGTTAGTAGTCAAGATAGAGGAAAACAAATACTCATATATGATTCTTCATAGCTACATTAATAATACTCCTAACCTGGAAACAATCCAAATGTCTACCAACTGGGGGATGGACAAACAAAATTTAGTATATTGATAAATTATGGTATATCTAATTTTTTTAAGTTATACAGTATATGGTAAAATATTTTATGCAGTAAAATATTTTTCAGCAATAAAAAGAAACTACTGATATATGATACAACATGGATAAGTGAAAGAATAAAAGAAGCTAGGCATAAGACCCCACCTATTAACTGACTTCATTTATACAAAATTTCCATTAAGTCCAAACTTGTAGAGACAGAAAGTAAATCAGCAGTTGCTCGTACTTTTTGGGTAATGGAAGGGTTCTAAGACCTAAAAATGCTGCATTGAGAGCTCAAACCAGACTTGAGCTCCATGGAAAAGATTGCCACATTGTTTATTAATGTTTGGTCTGGTTACAGGAATGTAGTGTGACTACATGTAATTAGAGGATTTTCCAAACCTGTCATTGGTCTTTTTTCTACTCAACAAGCCTGAATCTCTTGAAGACATTAAGCATGCTTACTTAAGTTGTATATAACACAAAACTGGGAAGAATAACAAATCTGTTGGGTAAAAATCACATTAAAATACATTTATTCACTTTTTGTTTATTCATTTATTTCCCTAACAAAATTAAATGTAACTGGAGTAAATGTAAAATCCTATACTTGGTTCAACAAATCTATTGCACAATTGCAGGATATTAGAGACGTGGCTTTACACAATCCTGGAAAATACTTAAGAATTTGATTTGACAGTAAACTCAATAGGAGCAGGATGAAGCAGTCAAACCCTGTAATTTAAAATTAGGTGCATAGGTAGAAACACAATGTCCTGAAAAAGGGAAGTAATAGTTCTGGTTCTCTGTGATGATTTGACCTCACTGGGGGGTTTGTTTTTAAATTTTAGCATTCCCTTTAATAGCAACTTTGACAAGACACATGAACCCATATTTCATGCAGAAAATTGTATGAACTTGAGTGGAAGATGGAGGATGATCAGGTGGAAGATGGATTTGACTCAGCCTAGATTCGAATTCTAGAGCAACAGTGGCACACAGGTAGGAAAAACTGAAGGAGGCTGAAGTTTAACTCTGAGGATTAGGGGAGCCTGAAAATAGGAGAGGTTGCCTTGAAATAATGTACCACTGGAGGTGCTGATTCAGACTGGAGAGAGAGATACTTGCCAGGAATTGATTATATCACTGGTTTTTCTCCAGAAATAATATCACAGTCAAAATCTAGGAGGTCTGATTAAGTTTTTTACAGTGGGATTTTTTACAATGGGATTTTACAAATTAAGTTGTACAATGGGATGGTGGGGTCCTGATTTTGCCACTAAACTCAGTAGTGAGAGAGTGATCCTTTCAAATCCGCTTGATTATGTTATTTCTCTGCTCAAAACCCTCCAGTGACATCCCATTTCATTCAGAGAAAAATCCAAACTCTCTTAACGTCTACAAGGCACTATGAATTCTGGGCTCCATTATCTCTCTGATGTCAACTTCTGCTTCTGTTTCTCTCCACTCCTTTTTCTACTCCTCTCATATGGACCAGCCACACTGATTTCTCAATTCTGCTAGATGCTCTTACCACGGAGCTTTTGTTTGGCATGAGCTGTGTTAAACACTTTTAACTGTTTGATAGCATTTCATAATGCAGAGATATAACTTGTAGCTTCAGATTTCTCCCTTCTATTGAAATTATAAAAATAATTATCAAGAGTGGGCTTAGTAACATCAGCCAAAGTGAGTAGCAGCTCCTTCTTTCAAATGTAATGTGATTTCCCCAGTTTATCACAGGTCCCAAACAGGCTGACCCACTCATTTATTACTGATCTTCCTCTATAAGCATTTGCATTTGGGATCCTTATATTATACATGGTACTGGTGCATTAACAGTCTATAGTTTAGTGTGCATAAAAAATATTTGGAGATCTTGTCAGAATCCACATTTCTGGGTCCAAATCCAGATATTCTCAGTAAGTAGGTTTTGTTAAGACCAAAAAAACCAAACTCATTGTCATTGAATCGTTTTCAACTTGTAGCAACCCCTATTTGGGTTTCCAAGTCTGTAGATCTTTACTTAAGTAGATTGCTCTATTTTCCTTCCACAGAGTGGCTGGTGAGTTTGAACCACTGACCTTCTGGTTAGCCATCAAGTGCATTATTACTATGCCACCAAAATTTGCATGTTGATGCTGTAGTCTGAGGACCAAATTTGAAGTGGCACTAGGTTACATTTTCATTTATAGTAGATTTTTCTTCATGGAAATATTTAGTTTTAAATTAATAATCAGGAATTAGTAATTTGTAAATATATATATAAAGTCAAATCATAAATATTATTGAACTGTTTTATATACAGGAACTGTGGCGGTGCAGTGGTAAAGCATTCAGCTGGTAATGTAAATGTCAGCAGTTTGAACCCAGCCGCTTTGTGGGAGAAAGATGAGGCAATCTGCTTCTGTAGAGATTTACAATCTTGGAAATCCTATGGGGCAGTTCTACTCCGCCCTATAGGATCACCATGAGTCAAAATCAACTCAATGGAAGTGGGCTTTTGTTTTCTTTCTTATACACAAATAATAACAAGGTGCTTAGTCCCTTTACACCTTTAGGCCAAGATTTTCTGTTCCTCCCCCTCTCCCCCAGGGTGCATCAGCTGCCTACTGAATTTAACCTGAGTTATAGTGTTATGAATTGGTCCTCCAGAATGAACTAAACATTCATTAGCATTTCAATAGCAATTTCCATCCAAGTTATTTTGAAAATGCCATCTGGCACTAAATATTAATAACGTCATAATAACAGAAAAACCAAGGCTCATGGCTTGGAGGTGTTGATGATCATCAAACAGTACTTACTGAGCACATGAGGCTTATCTGTAGACAAAGCTATAACTATCCTTAAGTTTCTTTATAAATAAGAAGCAGAGCTGGTGACCCAGCTGAGGTAGAGGGAATTAGATAACTTGACCAGGATCACACAGTGCCAAACACCTGGTTACTTTTCCAGCTTTCTAAACAATTGTACCCTGCTTCCACTGAAAACCGTAAATCATTTAATTTAAAAAACAACATCTAAAAAGTGGATTAGAGGTAAAGCTACCTCTAATTCAGTGTACTTATATTTTCTTCCCAAATTCTTGTAAGGTTTTTTCTGTGTTTTCTTTGGTCTGTCTTTCAATCCTTTGAAGATACCTAAAGATAATTCTTTTGA
>NW_006921588.1:39619560-39623466 GCF_000298275.1 Orycteropus afer afer
TCCAAGATTATCTTCTGTGTCTGTGTTAATTGGTTTCCCTTTTCTTTGGTGAAGAGGGTCTGTGCAATCCTTCTGCCTAGTCCGCCATCTTGCCCCGCCTGCCCCTCTAATTCAGTGTAAATGCACTGGTTTCTTCTATTACAGGTTTTGTACCACTTGCACTAGGGCCTGACCCTCAACAGGAAGCTGCAGTAGTTACTGCACTGCCTCTGGGATCCTCATAGACAGTTGTGGAGAATCTAGCAGAGATGGCCACGGAGACAAATCTCTTCAGGAGCCATGTATTGAAATGGTGATAGCTGCTTCCCAAAGTGAACATGAAAGACCTAAGCAGGATCCTGTATCTGTAGGATTGTTTAGTGTAATCTCAGATTTTACCCACAGATTTCAGGATTCAGCAAATTAAAAGAGCATTCGGAAACAGTGCCTGCTGCTCTAGGCAACAATCCTAGGAACTCATTAGAAATCTGTAGTGGAACTTGATATGGCTAAATAATTAAGGCTGTCTCTTTTGGAAAGAATTCTCTCTCCATCAAATAGGGATAAGGTATAACTCTTTCAAACTCTTTAGGACTAACTCATTAAATTGACTTTCAGGGGCTAGTATTTCTTAAGAATTACTCTTAATATTAAGCGGTCACTGACTCTTCCTCCACTTGTTCTAGTTGCAAGAGAGAATTATCAACTTTGACCTTGGGGAGAATCAAAGCAGATATCCTTTACTTGAAGTAAGGGCAGGTAGTTGGCCTGGGGTTCTTTTTCTTGTTTCTCTGAATTGGGGTTTGCTATCTATTTTTCTGGAATCAGTCAGAGTCAGGGAACAATTATCCACTGAATGCCTACCGTGTCCATGTGTCACACACTGTTGTAGGCGCAGGAAATCCATCAGTGAGCAACATAGTCAAGCCCCTGCATTTTAATGGAAAAGATGGGGAAGTTAGACAATAAACACATAAGTGAATAATTAAGATAAATACTTTATATTATTTTTTAGAAGCTAGACAATAAACACGTAAGTGAGTAAGTAAGCTAAATACATTATGTTAAATGTATAATTTGCTACTTAGCTCCAGAATTTCAAAACTGGCAATAAGTACTTCAAAATAGAGAAAATAAGATAAGCTGATGGGGAGTAAGAAGTAGGATGTGCTTTACCTGGGGTAGTAAGAGAAGACCACTCTTAAGAGAGCAAATAATTCAAGCAAAACTTAGCATGTGAAAGTCCCTGAAAGGAATATGTTTGTAGTTTTTTTTTAATTGTGATTTGGGTGATAGTTTACAGAGCAAATTCACTTTCCATATATCAGTTAACATACACTTTGTCTCTTGATGTTGACTACAATTTACCCCAATGCAACAGCTCCCCTCCCACTGCCTCCCCATAGTTACCTCTTCCCTGTGTCCATCCCTCCATGTACTCCTGCCCCCCAAGCTGTCTCCATGTGTATAAACAGCCCTTCTTTCTCCCATGATTGTTCTCTCCAAGGAGTGTATCTACCTCAGGTAAATGTTCAACTCAAAATGTTCAACTCATATGCCTGTCTTTTGTTTGGCTGGAAACCACGGGTGTGGGTTCAATTCCAGACCTGAAGGGCAGCTAGGGGACATAGTCTCAGTGGTTCCACCAGGCTTTTTTTTGTTATGGATCTGTTCAACTTTTCCATATCAGTCTGTGTTAGTTTAGGTGAGTGGTGTGTTTCTAGAAATCTGTCCGTTTCTTCCAGATTTTCAAATTTGTTGGAGTACAGTTCTTCGTACTACCCTGATATTATCCTTTTTATTTCAGTTGGTTCTGTTGTGATGTCTCCCATTTCTTTTCTTATTCATGTTATTTGTATTATCTCCCTCTTTTCCATTGTTAAATTTGCCAGTGGTCTGTCAATTTTATTGATGTTTTAAAAAAATCAACTTCTGATCTTGTTGATTTTTTTTAATTGTCTTTCTGTTTTCTGTTTCATTGATTTCTGCTTGAATCTTGATTAGTTCATTTCTTCTGGTGACTGTAGGCTTATCTTGCTATTCTTTTTCTAATTGTTGGAGATGTTGATTTAAAGAGTTGTTTTTGGCTCTTTCTTCTTTTTTGATGTGTGCAGTTATTGCTGTAAATTGGTCTCTGATCACTGCTTTTGCTGTGTCCCAAAGAGTTTGGTATGTTGTGCTTTCATTTTCATTTGATTCAAGGAATTTTGAATTTCAATTTTTATTTCTTCTCTTACCCAGTCTTTCTTAAGGAGGGTGCTGTTCATTTTCCATGTGTTATTGTTTTTCCGTTGGTCTTCCTATTGTTGATTTCTAATTTGATAGCACTATGCTCTGAGAAGATGCTTTGCAGTATTTCAATGTTTTTAAATTTATTAAGGCTTGCTTTATGGCCTACCATATGGTCTATCATGGAAAATGCTCCATGTGCACTGGAAAAGAATGTATGTTGTGCTGTTGTTGAGTGAAGTGCTCTGTAGATGTCTATAAGGTCAAGTTGGTGGATTGTATTGTTTAGCTTTTCTGCATCTTTGTTGAGTTTCTTTCCAGTTGCTCTATCTTTCAATGAAAGGTGTATATTAAAGTCTTCCCCTGTGACTATGGAACCATCTATTTGACTTTTCAACTCTTCTAAAGTCTGATTTAAGTATTTTGGGGCTCTTTTATTGGATCCATAGATATTTATTATGGTTATATCTTTATGTTCAATTGATCCTTTAATCATTATATAATGTCCTTTCTTGTCTCTTATGGTGGTTTTTGTCCTAAAATCAGTTTGATCAGCAATTAATATTGCCACTCCTGCTCTCTTACAGTTGCCATTTGCTTGATATATCTTTTTCCAAACTTTGATTTTTAGTCTACTTTTCATTTTGTCTCTAAGGTGTGTCTCTTGTAGACAGCGTATTGATGAGTTTTATTTTCTTATCCAATCTGCAACTCTCTGTCTCTTCAGTGGTGCATTTAATCCATTACCTTCAGTGTAATTATCAACAAGTATGACTTGGTTGCTGTCATTTTGTTATTTGTTTTTTCATGGTGTCAATGGTTTCTTTGTTCCATATTATTTTCTGTGCTGAGCTCCTTATGTTTATGAATCAGGTTATCATTTCCTTTGTTGCTATTGTTTTAGTATATGCTGAATATTTGTGGTTTTCCTCTTTTCTAGTGTGATGTGAAGGTTTATTGTTTTTCTTTGAGGTTTCTCTGTGATATATTATTTTCTCCCCCAGTTCAGAACAGTCCATTCTATTTTGCAACTCTCTTGACTTCCTCACCATGTAGAAGTTCTATAACTACACAGTATTTTCCCTCTTTTTGGCTTGTAGTTGTCCTCACTTACCAAATGATGTCTCTGGTTCCCTATTTACAATCTTGTAAGCTTATCTTACTTTGGATATGTCCGTAGCTGTGGTTTCTGGGTTATGAAATCTTGTGTATTAATGGTCAGTTGTTGTTTGCTATTTTTGGTTCTTTGTTCAAAGGATTCCCTTTAGCATCTCTTGTAAGGTTGGTATGGTTTTAACAAATTCCCTTAGTTTCTGCTTATCTGGAAATCTCCTAATTTCACTATTGTATTAGAGAGACAATTTTTCCGGGTATATAATTCTTGGTTGAAAATTTTTCTCTTTCAGGGTTTTATGTATACCATCCCAATGCCTTCTTCTTTGCATGGTTTCTGCTGAGAAATCAGAACTTACTCTAACTGGTTGTCCTTTGTAAGCAACTTTTTGTTTTTCCTATGCTGCTTCCAGGATTCTTTCTTTGTCTTTAGTTTTGATGAGTTTGATGATGATATGTCTTGGTGATTTTCATTTGGGGTCTATCCTGTATGGGTTTGTTGGACTTCCTGAATGGATATATTTTCATCTTCATTATATCAGGGAAGTTCTCTTTCAACAAATCTTAAACAATTTTCTCAGTGGT
>NW_006921588.1:39623566-39630926 GCF_000298275.1 Orycteropus afer afer
GTTTCCGAGGCAGTATCACTACGGAAGTCGATTGCCCCATCTTTCTTCTGAGGAGTGGCTGGTGGATTTGAACTGCCAGCCTTCTAGTTAGCAGTCAAGTGCCTTAGGCACTAGGCTACCAGAACTCCCCCAATGGCACATAGGTTATTCCTTTTGATGGTATCCCACATGAACCTTAGGTTTTCTTCATTTTGTTTGCATCTTTTTTTCTGATTGATCTCTTCCCAAAGAAGTGTTCAGATATTTGTCTTCAATCACATTAATTCTGTCTTCTATTGCATCAATTCTACTCCTTTGTCCTTTGTGCTATCAATCTATTACCTATTTCTGAGTTATCTATTTCTGACAATATAGTTTTAATCTTCTGGATTTCTATCTGTAGATTTTGAATCACTTCTAATATTTCATTTATTTTGTCATTTTGTTCTTGTATTTTCTTCCAAAATTCTTCCAGGGATTTGTCTGTGTATTCCTTGATCTGTCTCTCAATCCTTTGAAGATACCTAAATATAATTCTTCTGAATTCCTTATCAGGAAGTTCCAATGCTGTTTCTTCCTCAGGGATGTGTTCTGGGCTGTATCCTGCTCCCTTGTTTCTACTACTTTATTTTGTGTCTTTGTGTGGACTATGATGGTCTGTTGTCTCCGTGACATTTGTGATGCTGTCGTATTAAATCTCTGTTAACTGTTTGTGAAGAGTAGCTAAGGGTGAGTCAGGCTCTTCTTGGTGGTTGTTTATGATTGGCCCTTTGGTGGAGAAGGAAGTGGTGGCTTTCACTCAGTAAGTGAAGCTGCAGGTGGTGTGGGTATAGTTGTGTTCTATGGGGACTGTTACTGTCTTCCACTCAATTAGACAAAAATAAGAATTGAATAACCATCAAAAAGGTAAAAGTAAATGGACAAAAAACACATCATGTAATCACACAGGTACGGTAACCAAAAAAGGAAAAAAGGAAAAGAAACAAACAAACAAAAGCACCATGATATCTGGGGAGTGGGCAATAAGAACAAAAAGGTAGGAAAGGAGAATAATGAAGAAAAAAAATGGGAAAAATGCAAAAAGAAAAACAAGGAATGTAGTTAACCACAAGAAAGAAAAAAAAAATTGCAGCCAGAAACAGGGAAAAGAAAGAAAGATGAAATCTAGAACCTGGGAAGGGAAGAATAAAGAATAATAATAAACAAGACAAAAGTAATAATAATAGTAGTAGTTTTAAAACAGACAAAAACACACAAACTAAAATAAAAGAAAAAAGAAAAAAATAATTGGAGCTGGGGAAGACAGGGCTCCTAGGCTCTGTTGGAGCACACAGACTGGGATGGGATTCCTGCTGGCCTAGAAGGTGGTTGGGAGTGAGAGATGGCCACAACTCTGTTCACCAAGAGGGTGTGGAATATAAGAATAACAAGGGGAGTGTTGCACCTTTCCTGTCCTCCGCGTCCTGAATGTCCTTGTGGTTCTTGACAAGTGAAGCCTGATCTTAAGTCCGTGGAATCTGGGAGAATGCTGTTGCTTTAAATATCCAAAATGGCCAAATCACTTATAAACATTCAAAGTGGCTGCACCCTCCTGGCAGGCAAAAGTCTACAGCTCAGCTTGTTTTCCTCTTCATTGTTTTCCTTTTTATTCCCCAGCCACCAGAGCAGTCCACCATGCAGACCCTGGCTAGCAGGGCTGATTTTTAGGTTAATTCTTAGGTCCTACCACCATTTGATAATATCCAAGCTATCTGTGCTGTCAAGATCACTGCCAGTTGGCAGCTCTGTATGTCTCCTTTTTTGTTGTTTTCATGCAAATTCTTCTGCTAGTAGGAGTTTAGTCCACTTTTATATCCTTCCCTTCAAAGCTCAGTGGTCCAGGATTATCTTCTGTATCTGTGTTAATTAGTTCCCCTTTTCTTTGTTGAAGAGGGTCTGTGCAGTCTTTCTGCCTATTCCACCATCTTACCAGAACTCATGTTTGTAGCTTTTAAGAAAAAAAAAGAAGGTAGAGAGTGTTGGCAGATCAGGAAAGAGAAATAGGTGGGGCCAAGATCATTTAAGACCTTGTAAACAGTGTTATATGCTCCTATTTTATTGAATGCACCATGAGAAGCCATTGGAGAGTTTCAATCAAGGAAATAATATAATTTGATTTGTGTTTTAGAAAGTATTATACAGCAAGTGTGTTACATAGGAAAGGGGTTGGGTTAGGGAGGCCCATCAGAAACTGTTCTTATAGTTTGGCAAAGGATAATGTTAGTTTGGAGCTGGATTTTAGGAGTTGAGTTGGTAAGAGATGAGAGGTAGAATATAACACATTGATAGATTTTATACAGGATATTAGGAAAAGAGAAATCAAGAATGCCTTCTAGATGTTTGACTTGAGCAACTAGTTGGAGAGTGGTAGTGTTTATTAAGCCAGGTAAAGGCTGGAAAGTGCTAGAAAATGAATTTGAAAAGAAACTTTGTATGAATTCAAGAGTTCTGTTTTGGCCATATTTTGTTGATATGCCTAGTGCATATCTAAGTAGAGATATTGTCGAGGAAGTTGATACACAGATCTGAAACTGAAGGGAAAGGGAAAGGTCTGAAATTGAAATATACATTTGAAAGTTATCAGCATATAGATAGTATGTGAAGGGACACAACGGTGATTTGTAATTTCATCACTAGATGAGAAAACCCTGATGGTATAGTCCTTTCAGCCTCAAGGCATTTAGCTAAGGTTAGTACAGAAAGTCCTAGGATTCAAGAGCTAAGGTGAGGGAGCAGATATTAAGTGATTGGTTCCTAAAATTCCAGGAAATGAAGAAGGCCACTTTTTTTTTTCCAGGCCTTTGTATTACTGATCATGAATATGCAGTCTGAAGTTGTGGGCTTTCTTTGACAAGACAAAAAGCATTGCATGCTTAGATGTACAGAAAGAGTTTTCTTGTACAACTCTACTAAAATGATGTAGCATGTGAGTTCATAGAAATATTGGACTCATTCTAAAGTGGGCAATTTTTGCTACTATTAAACTTCTAAACTTCCATAGGCTTTGAAATAAAGATGGTGTAGTAATGCACTTAGGACTTGGTACTATGGTGACAACCAGGCAAAGGAGACTGAGATATTTAGGTTTAACTTCTCATTTTCCACTTGCTAGGCTGGGCTGGCAATTTAGATAGCTTTCTCATTTGTAAAATTGGGATACCTATTTTGTTTCTGGAAAGATTAAAAATAAAGTATATTATCTGGTACCTAGAATCCTTCCAATAGCTATTTATAGTTTCCAATAACAATCAATAACATTGGTAGTTCTTATTTTTAAAAATGGGGTTTGGACATTAGAGGTTGATGCTCATTTATAGGAATGGCAGGTCTTATTTTAGAGAGACTACTTGGATTAATCAATAACTGACATCATAATACATGACTTTTTTCTCTTCTATAATCTTTAACTGATTCTATGACATTGATCATCTTCTGCTCAGCTATAGAATTCCATAAACAATACCTATTTTGTAGTGTGAACCAGAGAATAAAAGAAATGAGCACAGGCCCTCAGCAGATAAAGGTTAGCCAAGGAAACTCATATATGGCAGAGTTAATTATGTGTCCTTGGCCCAGTGACTTAATTTCTCTCATCTTTAGTTTCCTCATCTTTAAAATGGTGATAGTGATACATTCTTCATAAAATTTCTAAAGCACCTTGCACTTAGTAGAAAGTAAAATAAAAATATCTTCTCTCTCCTTTCCTCCCCATTTCAAGAATTTGAATCCATCGACAGCATCTTCTAATGATAAATTACACAGCACTTCAGCTTTCCACATCAGTCCCACACCATGAACTACAGCAGGTACTTTCCTGGCATTTAGTCCTATGGTGAGAGGAAAAAAAAGAAAAAGACAAAGATGGCTGGTGTGGGCTCATTCCCTTGCTCAGAGTCTTGCTGCTTGTCTGAGGCTTTCTTGCTTTCCTTGAGCAGCCCAGAACCAAATGAATAATTACACTCTTAAGCCAAGTAACTGATCTTCAGAGAGTGAATTTGTCCTGTGAACTATGAGAGAATTTAGTTGAAGTAGGTATTGCATGCAAATCTATTACTTTACTGAGCCTAGAGGTTTCTACAAACCCTATAAATATTCCTTTTTAAGTGAATGGTATATTCTAGTAGGTAGAGGGTGCCTTAATAGCCTAACTAGTGTGACTTCCAGATTGATCTCAAGGGCCCACCCAGCCTTAGGGCCCCTAAGCTCCAGAGTGTTTCCTTGGGCACCAGCTATACTTCTAGATATAAAATGGACATTGACTGCCAGGTAGGCTATGACACATGGCTACATGGTCTGATTTCTTTAAAGAGTGTTGCAAAGAACCCTGCTGGCTTTCAACTGCATTATGTGGTATTTCCCAATTAAAATAATTTGTTTTGATTTTAAATCTTTTTTTTTTTTTTTTTAGAAATCCCATTAAAATCGAGATTTCCCCTAGGAAACAACACATTAATTTGCCATCCATCATTAACACCTTGGAGGAGACTGACACATGAGGGAATAGGGTGAAGAATAAATTTATTTCACTAGTGGTATGAGTCGGGGCCGACTCGATGGCATATAACAACAACAACAACAACAGTGGTGTAGTTGGGAGCTCTGGTAGCATAGTGCCTAAGGCACTTGACTGCTAACCAGAAGGCTGGTGGTTCAAACCCATCAGCCACTCCTCGGAAGGAAGATGGGGCAATCTACTTCTGTAGTGATACTGCCTCAGAAACCCAAGGAGGTGTCTCTATGAGTTGGGTACGACTCGATGGCACATAAAAACAACAACAAGTGGTGTAGTGCCTAAGGCATTTGACTGCTAACCAGAAAGCTGGTGGTTCAAACCCACCAGCCACTCCTTGGGAGGAAGGTTGGACAATCTACTTCTGTAGTGATACCATCTCAGAAACCCAAGGAGGGGTCACTATGGGTCAGATCCAACTTGAGGGCAGGGAGTTTGGTTTCTTGGTTGAGGCAGAGGATCCAGATTATGGCAAATGGAAAAACCTAGTTACCATGTTATAAGGGAGCAAACATAAAGGATGGTGTGATGGAACCAATATATTGCCTCCAGACAGCTCTCATTCAAGTGGCAATAGCATCCTGACTGACCCAGGGTAAGATAAAAGAATGTAGTGTCTTAGTTTGTGTGTGAAGATCCCAAAACCCATGAGGAAAACAGGCAGATTGTCCAGTGAAGTTGGGCTATGATCAATGACCTGTCTGCCTATAGTTGAGAGGTAAATAGTGGTGGTTTATGGCAAGATTTATATTATTATTGCCTTTAAAAGACACCACATAGATGTTGTAGGGATAAGGTAGCTATTTAGTTTGGGGAGCATATGATTTCAGTCAAGAAAGTGCTAATCATGTAGCTATTACATGCTCATTTGATGTACACGAATAGGAAAAGTCACATAACAGTTCATTCAGAAAGTTACTTATGTGCGCATGAGATTATTTTAGATGCCAGGCAACACTAGTGAAAAACATAATCTAAGCCAGAACAGTGATTGATAATATGGAGACTAAGGTGTGCCTAACCCAAGCCAGGGTGTTTTCAGTTGCCTTATACGCACGTGAAAGCTGGACAATGAATAAGGAAGACTGAAGAAGAGTTGATGCTTTGGAGTGGTGGTGTTGGTGAAGAATACTGAAAGTACCATGGACCGCTAAAAGAACTAACAAATTTAACAAATCTGTCCTGGAGGAAGTGCAGCTGGAATGCTCTTTGGAAGTGAAAATGACCAGATTTTGTCTCACCTACTTTGGTCATGTTGTCAGAAGGGACCATTCCCTGGAGCAGGATATCATGCTTGGTAAAGTGGAAGGTCAACAAAAAAGGAGAAGACCCTCAATGGGATGGACTGACAGAGTAGTTGCAATGATGGGCTCAGGTATAGCAAGGATTGTGGGTCTGGAGCAGGACTAGGCAGTGTTTCCTTCTGTTGTACATAGGGTCACTATGAGTCAAAACCAACTCAATGGCACCTAACAACAACAACAAATATCCTCTACTTGCTCTTGGAAAAGTACTTAGGAAACTAGATCCTATTTCCAGAGTTTTCTGGAAACCTCCTATTTCCACAATTTTATCTTCCACTGTTTCCCAAAGTGTATACTCTGTAGGTAGGTCTCCTCACTGCCCTGATATCACTACATTTATTACTGATCCCAGAATTTTTCATGTGTTCCCCATGTTTTAAAAACAAAAAATGCAACCCATTGCTGTTGAGTTGATTCTGACTCATCTGACTCATAGTGACTCTACAGAACAAATTCCCATAGAGTTTCTAAGGCTGTAAACATTTACGGAAGCTGACTGCCAAACCTTTTTCCCAAGGAGTGGCTGGTAGGCTTGAACCACCAAACTTTCAGTTAGCAGCCAACTGCTTAACAAGTGTACCACCAAGGCTCTTTCTCTAAATGTTTCCAAACCAAAACCAAACTCACTGTTATCCAGTCAGTTCTGATTCTTACCAACTCCCACTGGGTTTCCAAGGCTGTAAATAATTATATGGAAGTAGACTGCCTCATTTTTCTTTCTTGAAGCAGCTACTGGGTTCAAACTACTGACCTTCTGGTTAGTAGCCAAATGCCTTAACCATTACACCCCCTCTTTTCCACATGCCAGTTATTGTTGTTAGGTGCTGTCAAGCCAGCTCTGACTCGTAGTGACCCTATGTACAACAGAAGGAAATGCTGCCTGGTCCTGTACCAGCCTCACAATCCTTGCTATATGTGAGCCCATCATTGCAGTCGCTGTGTCAGTCCATCTCATTGAGGGCCTTCCCCTCTTTCGTTGCCCCTCCACTTTACCAAGTATGATATCCTTCTGCAGGAAATGGTCCCTTCTGACAACATGATCAAAGTAGGTGAGACAAAGTCTGGTCATTCTCACTTCCAAGGAGTACTCTGCCTGTGCTTCCTCCAAGATAGATTTGTTAGTTCTGGCAGCCCCTGGTACTTACTGTATTCTTCACCAACGCCACAACCAAAAGCATCAACTCTTCTTCAGTCTTCCTTTTTTATTGTCCAGCTTTCACATTCATATGAGGCGATTGAAAAGACCATGGCTTGGATTGTTGTTGTTGTTGTTAGGTGCCGTTGAATTGTTTCTGACTCATAGCAACCCCATGCACAGCAGAACAAAACACTGCCCGATCCCTCGCCAGCTCCACGATCCCTGCTATACTTGAGCCCATCATTGCAGCCACTGTGTCAATCCATCTCCTTGAAGACCTCCCCCTCTTTTGTCGATGCTCCACCCTACCAAGCATGACATCCTTCTCCAGGGAATGGTCCCTTCTTACAACATGACCAAAATAGGTGAGACGAAGTCTGGACATTCTTG
>NW_006921588.1:39633141-39652846 GCF_000298275.1 Orycteropus afer afer
TTTCCAACTTTTGCATTCCAGTCACCAGTGATAATTAACACATCCTGATTGCATGTTTGGTCAATTTCAGACTGCAGAAGTTGATAAAATTCTTCAATTTCCTCAATTTTGGCTTTGGTGGTTGGTGCATAAATTTGAATAATAGTCATATTAATGGGTCTTCCTTGTAGGCATATGGATATTATCCTATCACTGACAGGATAGGATGGCTTAGGTTAGGTTCACCTTAGTTTTCAAAGAGACATCTTTGTTTTTCAGTACTGTATTTAAAGAGATCTTTTGCAGCAGATTTGCCCAGTGCAAAACATCATCTGATTTCTTGACTGTTGCTTCCATGGGTTGATTGTGGAACCAAATAATATGAAATCTCTGACAACTTTGATCTTTTCTCCATTTATTGTGATGCTGCTTATTGGTCCAGTTGTGAAGATTTTTGTTTTCTTTGTGTTGAGGTGTACTCCGTACTGCAGACTGTAGTCTTTAATTTTCATCAGCAAGTGCTTCAAGTCATCTTCACTTTCTGTAAGCAAATTTGTGTCATCTATGTATCGCAGGTTGTTAATGAGTCTTCCTCCAATTCTAATGCCATAGTCTTCTTTATATAGTACAGCATCTCAGATTATTCCCTCCTCATACAGTTTGAATAAGTATGGTGAGAGGATGCAACCCTAACGCACTCTCTTACTGATTTTAAACTATGGAGTATCCCCTTGTTCTGTTTGAACAGCAGCCTCCTGGCTTCTGAACAGGCTCCTAATGAGCACAGTCAAGTGTTCTGGAATTCCCATTCTTCTCAATGTTATCCATAATTTGTTATGGTCCACACAATCAAATGCTTTTGCATAGTCAATAAAACACAAGTAAACATCTTTCTGGTATTCTTTGCTTTCAGTCAAGATACATCTGACATCAGCAATGATATCCTTCATTTCCCTTCCTCCTCTTAATCCAACTTGCATTTCTGAAAGTTCTCTGTCAATATACTGCTGCAACGATTTTTGAATTTATCTTCAGCAAGATTTTACTTGCATGTGATATTAATGATATTGTTCAATAATTTTCACATCGTATGGGATCATCTTTCTTTGGAATAGGTACAAATATGGATCTCTTCCAGTCAGTTGCCAAATTTCTTGGCATACACAAGTGAGTGCCTCCAGAGTGACATCTGTTTGTTGAAACAGCTCACCAGTATTCTATCAATTCCTCGAGACTTGTTCTTCATCAATACCTTCAGTGCAGCTTTGACTTCTTCGTTTTTTTGTTTCTTGATCATTTGCCACCTCCTGAAATGGATGAACATTGACCAATTCTTTTTGGTACAGTGATTCTGTATATTCCTTCTCTCTTCTTTTGATGTTTCCTGCATCATTCAATATTGTGCCCATAGAATCTTTCAATATTGTCAATATTTCAATATTTTTCTTCAGTTCTTTCAGCTTGAGAAATGCCAAGCATGTTATTCCCTTTTGGTTTTCTAACTCTAGGTCTTTGCACATTTCATTATAATAATTGACTTTGTCTTCTTAAGCTGCTCTTTGAAATCTTCTGTTCAGCTCTTTTATCTTATCATTTCTTTCATTTGCTTTAGCTACTCTCCATTCAACAGCAAGATTCAGAGTCTCTCATGCTATCTATTTTAGTCTTTTTTTTCCTTTCCTGTCTTTTAAATGACCTTTTGCTTTCCTCATGGATAATGTTCTTGATGTTATCCCATAATTCCTCTGGTTTTTAGTCATTGATATGCATCAAATCTATTCTTTACATGGTCTCTAAATTCAGGAGGGATCAAAGTCATATTTTGGCTCTTGTGGACTTGTTTTAATTGTCTTCAGCTTGATTGAAGTTGCCTGTGAGCAGTTGATGGTCTGTTACACAATCATCTCCTGGCCTTGTTTTGGCTGAAGATATTGAGCTCTCCATAGCCTCCTTCCACAGATATAGTTGATCTGATTCCTGTGTGCTCCATCTGGTGAAGTCCATATATATAGCCACCATTTATGCTATTGAAAAAGGTATTTGCAATGAATAAGTCATTGGTCTTGCAAAATTCTATCATATGATCTCCAGTGTTACTTCCACCACCAACGCCATAGTTTCCAACTACTGGTGATTCTTCTTTTTTTTCAACTTTTGTATCCCAATCACCAGTAATAATCAACACATCTTGATTACATGTTTGGTCAATTTCAGACTGCGAAAGTTGGTAAAAATTTTCAATTTCCTTGTTGCTGGCTCTGGTGGTTAGTGAATAAATTTGAATAATAGTGGTATTTACTGGTCTTTCTTGGAGACATATAGATATTATTCTATCACTGACAGCATTGTACTTCAGGTTAGATCTTGAAACAAAATGAATGTCATGCTATTCCTCTTCAATTTGTCATTCCCAACATAGTAGATCATATGGTTGGTTGTCTGATTCAAAATGGCCAAAACCAGTCCATTTTACCTCACTAATGTTAGGATATCGATCTTTATGAGTTTTATTTCCTTTTTGACAACTTACAATTTTCCTAGATCCATACTTCATACATTCCATGTTCTGATTATTAATGGATGTTTACAGCTGTTTCTTCTCATTCTGAATCTTGCCATATCAGCAAATGGAGGTCCCAAAAGTGTTACTCCATCCACATCATTAAGGTCAACTCTACTCTGGGGAGGCAGCTCTTCCCCAGTCAAAATTTGAGTGCCTTCCAACCTGAGGAGTTCATTTTCTGGCACTATATAGGACAATATTTCAGCATTATTCATAAAGTTTTCCTGTAATATATTAGACAGTGTTTCATTGCTATTCATAAAGTTTCAGTAGCCAATTTTTTGAGAAGTGGATGGCTTCTTCCTTCTTCTGAGCCTGTCTTAGTCTGGAAGCTGAAATCTGTCCACCATGGGTGACCCTACTGGTATTTGAAATACTGGTGGAATGGCTTCCAATCTCTCAGCAACACACAAGCCACCACAGTACAACAAAGTGACAGAAGAGTGGTAGTTTCTGCATGTCTAGTAGTTAGTTGTTGCTGTTGTTGTTGTTATGTGCCGTCAAGTCAGACTCAACTCATAGCGACTCCTCCTTGGGTTTCTGGGTAAATATCACTACAGAAGTAGATTGCCCCATCTTCCTTCTGAAGAAGTAGTTAGTTAGTAGGTAGTTAGTAGGTATTTAATATTAGTTTATATAAATCCTGTTTATCATTGGAGGGACAACCCAATTTCTACTTCCATCATAAATTCTCTATTGCTCTAAAAAGTATCTAAATCTTAAAGGGCCAGACAGTCAATATTTTAGGTACGTGAGCTATACAGTGTCACAATTGCTCACCTCTACAGTTGCAGCCTAAAAGCAACCATAGATAATATATTGATGAATAAGTGTGACTTGGGTCCAATGAAACTTTATTTATGGACCCTGAAATTTAAGGTGGGACCAGTGAATTCTCACAGTGTTCAAACTTAAAAGGACACATGCTTGATGTTGTCCTCATTTTGAAATACATAAAAAATTTTGAACAAAGGGCTCTATATTGTCATTTTGCAGTGGATATGAAAATTAAGTAGCTGATCATGAATAGGACTACATATTCTATTAAATGCCAAGATTCAATATAAATTCATAAGAATCAAGACAGTGTGATTTTAGTGCTGGAATAGGTAAATAACAAGGTTTCCTAATTCTGAGAGAAGAATGAATTCAGAAACAGACTCATGCTTATAGTGATCTTTGATAAAGTTGTCACTGAGGTGCAGTGGCTTAAGAATGAGAAATGACGCTGGAACTATTGCATATTCATACAGAAAAAAAATTGGATCTCTACCTCATATTCACCTAGAAACTGGTTACATGTGGGTTAGAGACATTAATGTGAAAAAGTAAAACAAAAAAGGAGTTTTAGGAGATCATACAAGAGAATCCCCTTCCCCTAGCTGGGGAGGACCAGGACAGAGTGAGGAAGCAGAGGCAGGGATCCAGGTAAGGCCAGGGACCCAGTTCACACTCCTCCAAGCAGTGGGAAAGAGGCAGGGATCTATGTAAGGGGAGGGTGGGGAGGGTGGAGAGGTTTTGAACAGCTAAGAGAGAGAAACTTGTCTGTCAGTTTGTCCTACAATGATGGCATGTTGCTGTGAGGCTTGAGGCTGTGCCACCAGTGTATCAAACCCAGTAGGGTTGCACATGGTGCACAGATTTCAACAGCTTACAGACTGAGACAGACTAGGAAGAAAGAAGATGCTATCCACTTCTCAAAGAATTGGCCAGGGAAAACCTTATGAATAGTAGAGAAACCCTGTCTGATACATTACAGTGTAACCTTATGAATAGCCAGAAACATTGTCTTATATAGTGCAGGACAAGCCACTTAGGTCAGAAAGCTCTCAAAATAGGACCAGGAAAGAGCTGCATCATCAGTATAGAATCAGCCTTAATGATATGGATAAGGTAAAGCTTTCGAGACCTCCATTTGCTGATGTGGCAGGACTCAAATTGAAGAGAAACAGCTGCAAACACCCATTAACTATTGGAACATGGACTGTACGAAGCATGAATCTAGGAAAATTGGAAGTTGTCAAAAATGAAATGGAGTACATAAAGATTGATATCCTGGGCATTAGTGAGCTGAAATGGACTAGTTTTGGCCATTTTGAATCAGACCACCATATGGTCTACTATGTTGGGAGTGACAATTTGAAGAGGAATTGTGTGCCATTCATCATCACAAAGGATGTTTCAAGATCTGTCCTGAAGTACAATGCTGTGAGTGATAGGCCTACAAGGCAGACCAGTTAATATGACTATTATTCAGATTTATGCACCAACCACCAAAGCCAAAGATGAGGAAATTGAAGATTTTTTATCAACTTCTGCAGCCTGAAATTGACCGAACATGCAATCACGATGTGTTAATTATCACTGGTGACTGGAATGCAAAAGTTGGAAGCAAAGAAGCATCATTGGTAGTTGGAATATTTGGTCTTGGTGACAGAAATGATGCTGGAAATCACATTATAAGAGTTTTGCAAGACCAATGACTTATTCATTGCAAATACCCGTTTTCAACAACACAAAACGTGGCTATATACATGGACTTCACCAGATGAAATACACAGGAGTCAGATTGACTACATCTGTGGCAAGAGATGATGGGAAAGCTCATTATCTTCAGCCAAAACAAGGCCAGCAGGTGATTGGGAAACAGACCATCAACTGTTCATATGCAAGTTCAACTTAAAATTGAAGACAATTAAAACAAGTCCATGAGAGTCAAAATATGATCTTGAATGTATCCCTCCTGAATTTAGAGGCCATCTAAAGAATAGATTTGATGCATTGAACACTAATGACCGAAAACCAGATGAATTGTGGGATGACATCAAGAGCATCATTCACGAAGAAAGCAAGAGGTCACTAAAAAGATGAGAAAAGAAGAAAAGATCAAAATGAATGACAGAAGATACTCTAAAACTTGCCCTTGAGTGGAGAGTAGCTAAAGGAAATGGGAAAAATGACAAGAAAAAAGAACTGAACAGAAGATTTCAAAGAGCAGCAGCTTGAGCAGACAAAGCCAATTACTATAATGAAATGTGCAAAAACCTGGAGTTGGAAAACCAAAAGGGAAGAACATACTAGACATTTCTCAAGCTGAAAGAATTGAGGAAAAAATTTGAGCCTTGAGTTTTAATACTGAAAGATTCTATAGGCAAAACATTCAATGATGCAGGAAATATAAAAAGAAGATGACAGGAATACACAGAGTCACTGTACCAAAAAGAACTCTCGATCTTCATCCATTTCAGGAGGTGGCATATGATCAAGAACCAATGATACTGAAGGAAGAAGTCAAAGCTTCACTGAAGGAATTAGCAAAGAACAAGGCTCCAAGAATTGACAGAATACCTGTTGAGATGTTTCAACAGTGTACCACTGGAGGCATTCACTCAGTTATGCCAAGAAATTTGGAACACAGCTACCTGGCCAACTGACTGGAAGAGATCAGTATTTGTTCTCATTCCAAAGAAAAGTGATCCCACAGCATGTGGAAATTATTGAACAATATCATTAATATTGCATGCAAGTAAGGTCTTACTGAAGATAATTTAAAAATGGCTGCTGCAGTATATTGACAGAGAACTTCCAGAGGTGCAAGCTGGAGTCAGAAGAGGACATGGAACAAGGGGTATCATAGCTGCTGTCAGATGCTTCCTGGCTCAAAGAAAAGAATACCAGAAAGATGTTTCCTTGTGTTTTATTGACTATGCAAAGGAATTTGATTGTGTAGATCATAACAAATTGTGTATGACATTGAGAAGAATGGAATTCCAGAACACTTTATTGTGCTCATGAGGAACCTGTACATAGACGAGGAGGCTGTTGTTCAAACAGAGCAAGGGGATACTGCATAATTTAAAATCAGGAAGGGAGTGCATTAGGGTTGTTTCCTTTCACCATCTGTACTCAATCTGTATGCTGAGCAAATAATCTGAGAAGCTGGACTGTATGAAGTCCAGCATCAAGATTGGAGGAAGCATCATTAACAACCTGTGATACTCTGATGACACAACTTTGCTTGCTGAAAGTGAGGATGGCTTGAGGCACTTACTGATGAAGCTTGAAGAATACAGTCTGCAGTATGGATTACACCTTAATATCAAGAAAATAAAAATCCTCACAACTGAACCTATAAGCAGCATCACGATAAATGGAGAAGAGATTGAAGTTGTCAAAGACTTCACATTGCTTGGTTCTGCAATCGATGTCAATGGAAGCAAAAGTCAGGACATTAGATGACGTGTAGCACTGGGCAAGTTGGTTGCAAGGGACCTCTTTCAAATGCTGAGGAGCAAGGATATCTCCTTGAGGACTAATATGCTCCTGACACAAGCCATATTTTCAATCTCCTCGTGTGCATGTGAGAGCTCGACAATGAATAAAGAAGACCGAAGAAGAATTGATGCTTTTGAGTTGTGGTGCTGGCCAAGAATGCTGAAAGTACCGTGGACTGCTCGAAGAACTAACAGATCTCTCCTGGAGGAAGTGCATCTGGAATGCTCCTTGGAAGTGAGAATGGCTAGACTTTGTCTCACATACTTTAGTCATGTTGTTAGAAGGGACCATTCCCTGGAGAAGGATGTCATGTTTGGTAAGGTGGAGGGTGGACGAAAGAGGGGAAGGCCCTCAACAAGATGGATTGACACAGTGGCTGCGAAGAGGGGCTCAAGTATGTTGTTATTGTTGCTGTTGTTATGTGCCAGCGAGTTGGACCCGACTCATAGTGACCCTTCCTTGGGTTTCTGAGGTGGTATCACTATAGAAGTAGATTGCCCAAACTTCCTTCCGGGGAGTGACTAGTGGGTTTGTACCACCAGCCTTCTGGTTAGCAGTTAAGTGCCTTAGGCATACCCTATCAGAGCTCCAGGACTCAATTATAGCAAGGGTCATGGAGCTGGTGGGGGACTGGGTGGTGTTTCCTTCTGCTATGCATAGAGTTGCTATGAGTGGGACATAACTTGATGGCACCTAACAACAACAACAATACAGGAGAATGTCTACTCTATTTTGAGATAGGTAAAAGTTTTTTATACAAGGCACACACAAATTGTAACCGTGAAGAAAAATATTTACAAATTTGACAGCATTATAATTTATAACTCTTTTCATCAAAGCCAGAAAGGAAGAAAGACAGTAAGATAGCATGACAGAAAATAAATAAATAAATAAATAAATAAGAATCTGAAAAAATTGGTGTACCCACTTTATAAACAGTTGCTATTTCATAAAATTGAAAATATTCATTTATATGATCCCTCAGTTCTGCTTCTAGTATTGTCCCTAAGGCACTGAGTGCTATGTGAACCAGGATGCATATACCTGAATGTTCTTAACAGCACTGTTTATAAAAGAGCAAAACTTGGAATAATCCAAATGTTTATCCTTGGAAGGATGGCTAAAAAAATTGCAGTATAGTAATATAATTACTATATAAATACTACCATTTAGTAATGAAAATAAATGAACTAAGGTTACCTATAATAACATCAATGCCACCCAAAGCAGTGCTGAACAAGAGAAGCCAGCCACAAAAGAATGCATAGAGATTGATTACAGTTTTATAAAGCTCAAAAACAGATCAAACTATACTATTCTGCCTACTTTTATCCTAATTTGCATCATTAGGTGCTAAAATTTTGAAGGAGATTGTATAAATGATTATTATAATTGGATAGTAGTCACCTCTAGTTGGGTTGGAACACAGGTTTATTCTTACACAAGATGCACAAAAAAGAGTAATGAATGAATAGTAACAAAAGAAAATATTTATAAATTGACCACATTCACATTTAAAACTTCTCTTCATCAAAAATCAGAAAGGAAGAAAGAGAGTGAGAGCGAGAGCGATAGCAAGAGACAGAAAAAAAAAAAAATGGAAAGTGTCATGTGGAGTTTCCTGAAGAGTTGGATGAGTCAGCATGGGCTCCATGACAAGGGGCTTGGTTTTGGTTTGGAGAACTGGAAGTATTTTATTTCTTGAGTTAAATGAGGATTGCATCAGTGTTTATGTTTAATACAGTTTCTTACATGTGTGATATAAGATTAAAAAGTTTAGAAAATACTTTTCTAATAAATTTTCACCTATCAAAATTGGTTAGGGAATAGAATATATCAATTCATACAGTTATTTGCTAATTGAGATACAATTTGTATACAGAAAATCCTTAATTTACGAACTTTTCAATTTAGGAGCTTTCCTATATATGGATATTGCTGTTAAAATAAAAAAAGGTATCAACCTCAGTTATCATGAACAGATACCATAAATGGTTGTGTGTGATAATTCTCTCTGTGTCATCATGCTTTTGGTTTTTTTAAAGAACATGTGTCTTTGTGAAGCAGTATAACCCATCAAGATATGATTAACTACTCTGATCACTTCTTTAGGATCCCAGGTGGTGCAGTGGTTAAGTGCTTGGCTGCTAACTGAACGATTGATGACTGGTATCCACTAGCTGCTCTTTGGGAGAAAGATGTGGCAGTGTGCTTCTTTAAAGATTTACAGCCTTGGAAGACCTATGGGGCAGTTTTACTCTGTCCCATAGGGTCACTATGAGTCAGAATCAACTGGATGGTGGTGGGGTTTTTTGTTTTGTTTTGTTTTGGTACTACATCCCTGGAGTCCCTGGGTAGTACAAACAGTTAATGTACTCAGCTGCTAGCTGAAAGATGGAGGATAGAGCCCACCCAGAGGTGTCTTGGAAGAAGTGTTTGGAAATCTAGAGAACCAAACCAAACTCACTGCCATTGAACGGATTCCAATTCATAATGACCTTCATTAGGTTTCCAAGGAGGTAAATCATTATGGAAGTTGATTGCCCCATCTTCCTTACACAGAGTGGCTAGTGGGTTTGAACTAACTGCCAACCTTCAGTTAGCAGTTAAGTGCCTTAGGCACTGTGGACCTTGGTGATCTACTTCTGAAAAATCAGCCAGTAAAAATCACATGAACTACAGTTCTACTCTGACATGGGTGGGGTCAACATGAGTTGGAGTCAGTTTGGCAGCAACATTTTCCCTATATTTTTACTGATTTACTGTCTACTTGTTCTATCAATTACTGAGAAGAGTGTGAAGTCTTCAGTTATAATTGTGTATTTCTTGATTTTGTTTTTCAGTTCTATCAGCTTTTGCTTTAGGTATTTGAAACATACATTTAGGATTGTGATGTCTTTTCTCTCCCTTTATCATAATAAAAAATCTTCATTTATCCTTGGTAATAATTTTTGTTCTGAAGTCTACTTTGACTGATTTTAATATAGCCACTTGGGCTTTCTTTGAATAGGGTTTGCAAAGTAGATGCTTTTACTTGTACCTTATTTATATATTTAAACTTGGTATTTTTATAAATTGCATATAATTGGATCTCTCTGTTTTTTATACAAACTGACAATCTGCTTGTTAATTGGTATGGTTAGATTGTTGTTGTTGTTGTTAGGTGCCATCCAGTCATCTGCAACTCATAGTGACCTTATGCACAGCAGAACAAAACACCATCCAGTTCCGTGCCATCTCCGATCCTTGCTCTACTTGAGCTCATTGACACAGCCCCTGTGTCAATCCATCTTCTTGAGGGCTTTCCTCTCTTTCATTGACCCTCCACTTTACCAAGCATGACATCCTTCTCCAGGAAATGGTACCTTCTGACAACATGACCAAAGTAGGTGAGATGAAGTCTGGCCATTATCACTTCCAAGGAGCATTCCGTCTGTACTTCCTCCAGGACAGATTTGTTAGGTCTTTTAGAAGTCCATGGTACTTTCAGCATTCTTCACCAGCACCACAAATCAAAAGCACCAACTGTTCTTCGGGCTTCCTTATTCACCGTCCAGCTCTCACATCTAATCTAATTATTGATTTGATTAGATTAAAACCAACCTCTTGATAGCTCTTTTTATATTCCTGTTTCTTTAGTTTTTTTCTTCTTTGCTTTCTTTTAGATGAATTGAGTATTTTTAATGATGCCATTTTATCTTCACTACATGCTTATTATGTATGTCACTTGGGGGAAAAAAAACATTTTTAGTGGTTTCTTTAGGATTTACAATATACAGATAGAGTATACTTAGTCGCTTTACCTTTTTTTTTTTTTTTCCCTAGTACCTTACTTCTTCACATTGTTTACTTTTTCTTTTTTATTCATGCCCCATCTCTCAAATATATTTATGTAGGCATAAATATATACCTTACTAGGGTGGAGGTTTTCCATAATGCTTAGCTTCATTCCAGGCTCACCATCCACCTCTTTAAGGTACAGTCTTTTCCATCTCTACATCCCATAAAGTTTTGGCCTTTTAAAACAGACAAGGGATTATTTCCTAGTGGGCTGACTCTAGGAGCTCTGGTTGCACAATGGTTAAGGCATTCAGCTGCTAACCAATATGTTGGCAATTTGAACCCACCAGCTTCTCTGCAGGAGGAAGATGAGGCAACTTACTTCTGTAAAGATTTACAGTTTTGGAAATCCAGTGGGGTTCAATATGAGTTGGAATGAACTCATGGCCATGGGTTTGGTTTCATTTTTCTAAGAAGTTTGGCTCCTGGATCCACAACTATATTCACCAGTCTCAAACTTAGTACTTATTTCTTTTCAGTAGTCCTTTCCTCCTACTTTACCCTATTGAGGTTTGTATGCTTTATTTCTCACTTAGTAAGATAATGTATACCGTACTTCTATCAAGAACTGATTGCTACATATATCATTTAGCAATAGCTGATCTCTGTATATTCTCTATTCAGTCATCAAATATTTATTGAGCACAAAACACTATGTTACTGGGAATGCATTGGTGAACCAAAAAAAAAAAAAATCCTTGCTTTAATGGATCTTATATTCTATTGATGGTGGAATTGCTGTTGGTAGTTGCTGTGGAGTCATTTCTGACTCATGATGACAACATATATGCAGAGTGGAACTACTTTAAGGATTGTCAAGGCTGTGCTTTTTGAATGCAAATCAGCAAGCCTATCTCAGTGCCTAAGGAACTTGACTGCTAACCAGAAGGCTGGTGGTTCAAACCCACCAGCCACGCCTCAGAAGGAAGGTTGGGCAATCTACTTCTGTAGTGATACTGCCTCGGAAACCCAAGGAGGGGTTGCTATGAGTTGGGGCCAACTTGATGGCACATAACAACAACAATAATCTTCTGAGGCACCTCTAGGTGGCTTTGAAACTTTTGACTAATAGTTGAGTAATGAACCATTTACACCACCCAGAGACTCCTGATAGTGAAAAGCCAATACATAAGTTAATAAATGTTATAAAGAAAATATAGCAGGGTAAAGGAGATGATGAGTGAATTTGCTATTCTAACAGTGAGCATAATCCTCACTAAAACAGTGACATTTGAACAGACTCCAAAGATATGATCTGTGTAAATATCTGGGAAAAGAGGATTCTGGGCAGAGGGACAGTAATGCAAATGTCCTTAGTTGAGGGCATGATTTATATTTATGGAGAGCTGTGAAGAGACCAAACTAACTGGAATGTTGGAATAAGAGGAAAGGTAAAAGATGAAATCAGAAAGAGAATGGCAGAAAGGAGAAGTGAGGAGATAGACCATTTGAAACCATGTCCTTTATTAAGATAAATGATTATAGCCCATTGGTTACAACCAAATATTATCTGAATTCTCAGTGAGAAGTTTAACCTGTAGGGGCTATTCCAATTATCTGTTGCTGCATAACAAACCACTCCAAAATTTAGTAGTTGAAAACAATAGCATAGATCTATTTTAGCAGGGCTTAGCAAGGATAACTGGGGGAGCTCAACTGATGCTAGAGACATGCTTTTAAAATGGTTCATTTACATGACTGGCAAGGTGGTGCTGCCTGTTGGCTCTGTGTGTGGGCCTCTCTGGAGGACCCTTGGGCTTCCTCATGGCATGGTGGCTGAGATCACAAGAGCAAGTGTTCCAAGAGAATCAAAAAGTGGAAGCTGCCAATTTCTTAAGATATGTGCCTGAAAACTGCAGTGTCACTTACACTCTATTGATCAAATAGTTACAGACCCCAAACAGGGACAACAATATAGTCTCCTTTCACCAATAGATAAATGTGTCAAATATATGGAGTGTCAAAGAATTTTGTGGCCATATTTTAAACTGCCATATGAGCAGAGCTGATATCAAACTGAGAAACAGAGTCAGGTATTTGATAGCCAGAGTGGTAAAGTAAGATTTAATAAAGAGATATCTGTGGCAGTGATCTTCAGGTTGTTTTGACGTGCAAAGAAGATGAATTCATACACAGTTTTCTATATTCATGACATGTACATTTGCTTAGTGATAATTTAAGACATGTATTTGAATTTTCTGGTAATCTAGGAAGACTCTTGAACATTTAGATGCATCTAAGAAAAACATTTCAGATTTCAGGTTTTTGGTTGAATTGATTGAATATCACCTAATTTTAGGCTTGTAGTTTTAAAGGGGTTTCCTTGTTATAAGCTTAGTAGTCAAGGCTGCAAAATTGTGCCATAACAATAAGGCTGATTACACAGTTAAAATGACCAGGAGCTGAAAAATAAATAAATAAATAAGCTCCTGTTTTAAAGTACTTTTAAATGCTTCCAATTTACTAAATAATTCAAATTTACTTAGTCTACACACACAGAAAAACTTGGACAATTAAGCTTTTTAGTGCTTTTTCTGATATTGGAGTGGTTTATAAAAATTGTAAGATGTCTTCAGGAATAGAAGTGATTGTGACTGATTCTGAAGTCTCTTTGATCTTCAGTTCATATTACCTGCAGAAAGGAAGGAAAAGGGAGGGAATTATCTTTCCCTGAGCACTTCCCATGTGCCAGACACTAGACTGGGTACTTGTGATTTGTTATTTCATTTACCTCTCAAACAAACCCTTTGTGGTAGGTATTAGCCAACACCGTTTTTAAAGTTGAAGAAATCGAGAGTCAGAGAGACTAAGTAACTTTCCCAAGGTGACACAAAGAAATTTTCACAGATGGAATTTGAACCCATGTTGTTTTACTACAAATCCCTTGCTATTTGTAATAACTGCCTCCATAATCAGAAGGCTGTCCAATATTGTGGAACATTTGGTGTTCTGTTTTATATTAAAGGAAGGGTTTTGAAGTGTTAAAAACGTTGCCCATTAAAACTAACATATAATTTTTTATTACACGCTCTTGAGGATCAGTAGTGATCCCCAAGAGCATGTAATATAAAATTATTTTTATGTTATCCCTGAGATAAGCACACAATCACACATTGAGTAGGCATGCTTTAGGTGCAATGGGCTTGATCATCTGATGTGTTGGAATCTCAGCTGTAAAGGTAGACCAGTGAGAAAGAAAAGGAAGCTAGGAGAAGAAGCCGCAAAGATCATGGGGTGGGTAAAATGACCCGATTTTAGTGCCAGCCTTTGGTAGAGAAAGCCAGCAGTCCATTGTAGTTTTCCAAAAAGCTTAGTGAACCTTAGAATGATGGAAGTTAATGTTGTCCATGGTCCAGATGGAAAGAAATCAAGGCTAGAGCCATGTTCAGGCAAACTAGGAGCAACATTATGTTTTGCGTGGTCAGTCATCAGGAGAAGGAACCCAACTATTAGGTAGGGGTCAAAGGACAGAGTCCAGCCTTTCTTACTCAGACAAAAAGCAAGGCAGGAAACCAACGACTCAAATAAATGGACTGAAGTTTAGAGCTGATCTCTAATCCTAAAAGAAAACAGGAGTGCTAAACAAGAAACTAAGGTGGGAGGGTAGGCACACATACTGGAGAACATGACAGCACCAGGAAAAGGCTGTATGTAACATGCACGATAGGTACATGAGTGCCTAGTGCTCCATGCAGCTCATCAGATACTATAAAATTAATTCCAGACTCCAGTGGTTGGTAGGTCTGAGCTAAAGAATACTTTCCCTCCTTTGGTTCAGATTTAGACATAAGATTCCATAGTATACATGAAGCTGAAAAATGTAACAACTGAATGGGCAGAACAATAAATATTAACCTTAATTTTATCATTCCTTTGTTCATCGCTGACAAAACATATTTATTGAAGTCTTTCATGCATAGAGATGGTGAATTTCATTATTATAAAACATTTTAAAATTTAGACTAACAAATATATATTTTAAAATTTTTATTGTGATTTGGGTAAAAGTTTACAAAGTAAATTCTTTTTCCATACAGCATTTTGTATACATTTTGTTTCATGACATTGACTGCAATTCCCCACAATGTAATTCCTCTCTTCCTACTTCCTCCCCACAGTTACCTCATCCCTGTGTCCTTTCCTCTCATGTACTCCTGTCCCCCAAGCTATCTCCTTATGCAAAAACTGCCCTTCTGTTCTCCCAAGATCACTCCAAAAAGTGTATCTACTTGATGCAAATGTTCACCCATATGCCTGTCTGTTGTTTGACTGGAAGCCACAACAATGAGTTTAGTTCCAGACCTGAAGGGTAACTAGGGGCCATAGTTTGGGGGACTCACCAGTTCTATCAGACCAGTAAACTTGGTCTTTTTTTTTTCTTCCCAATGATTTTCAGTTTTGTTCCACATTGTTCTCCCACTCTACCTAGTATCTCCTGCACTGATCACTTTTCAAGCGGTTGTCTAGTTCTTCTTCTCTCATGGTCATATAGGCTGAGGATTACATGGTCTACTAGTCCCTTGGACTAATTGTTTCCATGTGTGTTTGGTTTTATTCATTCTCCTTTTATCTGGATGAGGAGAGACCCATCATTGCTTCTAGATGGCCACTTGCAAGCTAGACCAGTAAATATTACAAATATTATTGCCCACCTAAACCATGCATGAATTCTTTATTTGATCTTTTTTTATTATTATTCTTTCTGACCAATCAGCAAGTGTACAATAAGTAATATACATAAATTCCTTAACCAGACTAAATCCTATCCTTTCTGACTACTTTGTCCATCAATGCTGCTTTATCTCTCATGCATTTTCAAATTAAGCATAAAAAAGCTGATCAAGTGTCTGTAAAACAAAAGAAGACTGACTCATCCCTTAACCCTTATCACACATTAAAACAGTACTTAGAATGTGCTGGACTCAGTTCTAAATGTTTTGTGTATAGCAACTTTATGACATAATAATATTATATCCATTTTTTTTTGCATGAAGACAATGAAGCAGAAAGCTTAAAAGGACTGTTCAAGGTCACATGGCTAGTAAGAAAGTTAAACAGAGACCTAAACCCAAGCTATCTAGCTACAGAGGTTGAATTCTTGCCTTGATGTCCTATCCTTCTCTTAAAGTCCTCTTTATCTTTTACTTTTTTTGTTTCTCAGTCCCTTTCATGAAAAAATTGTCTACAGCTTTATACTCCACTTTTGACCTAATTTGGATAGGACTCAATTTATGCATATTCTACCTTTACTTAGGAGCTCTGGTAGCATAGTGGCTAAAGCACTTGACTGCTAACCAGAAGGCTGGCGGTTCAAACCCACCAGCCACTCCTCGGAAGGAAGGTTGGGCAATCCTACTTCTGTAGTGATACTGCCTCGGAAACCCAAGGAGGGGTCGCTATGAGTCGGGGCCGACTCGACGGCACATAACAGCAACAACAACAACAACTACTTGGTCCTTGATGCCTCCTAGGATCTCTGGTGGCATAGTGCCTAAGACAATTGACTGCTGACCAGAAGGCTGCCAGTTCAAACCCACCAGCCACTCCTCAGAAGGAAGATTGGGCAATCAACCTCTATAGAGATACTGTCTCGGAAACCCAAGGAGCAGTTGCTGTGAGTCGAAACTGACTCTATGGCTGTGAATTTTTTTGTTTTTTTGTTTTTGGTTTGGATGCTGCTGTTACTTCACCTCCTGGCTATCTTAGATTCTGCCAGGAAAAGGGAGACCCTGGCATGACCTTGTCATGCTTGCCTAAGAAAGAGGCACAGCTGTTCCACTGTCAACAATCTGGCTCCTTCCATCACTATAGACTCAGTGGTATTGGTTGCCTTGAAGGGCTGTGGCACAACTTGGTAGTCAGAGGGAGTTAACAAATCAAAGTTGAACTTTGACCAATGAGAGTGAAGAGATGGATGATTGGAGAGCATATAAATTCCTCTTTCTTTTTCCCACTGTTAAACTCTCCCATAGTGTGAGTGGTTCTGTATATCCTTTCCAGACATTAAGCAGCTGGCTGTATTTTCTTATGAATCTAGCTGGCTATATTGCCCACAATGCACCTCATTGTATTTGCTTTCCCTCATGCCTGTTTCACTTTTCTTTTGCCTCTCACTCTCGCTGCCGTGGGATTGCACCTTCCAGGAAAGCATTAGCCTCAGGCTCTGTTTTCTGGTGAGCACTGAGACACTAGTTTTTTCATTCGCTTTTGAATTGATTACAATAGGCTTTTTATACCCACTTCTCCACTTAGAAACTGTTGTTACTGAGATTACCCATGATCTCCTCATTGCTCAATTGAATGAATATTTTTCAGCCCTTATTTTTTTTCAGCTCACCACTACTTTCAACACTTTTGACAACTTCTTCCCAGTGCTTCATGTTGATATGTTCTCTTGGTTCTCTTCTCACCTACTCAACACTGCCTTTTACATCATTTGTTTCACTCTGTTTCCTTAACTACCTTTTAAATATTGGAGTTTCCTAGGATTCTTCCTTTGGCCCATTTTTTCATCCCTCATTAGTTATTTCATTTATATTAATTGTTTCAACTATGTGTAGTTTTATGGAGTTCAAATACATTTTTTACTATAGACCTTTAAAGTGAACTTAGACCCTATATTTTTATCCCCATCTGAATATATTATGGCACTTGTCCATAAACCAAAACACATACCACCAAATTGTTATCTCTGTTTGATATCTTTCATTTTTGCCTCAAAATCCCCTTTCAACCTTTAACAACCCTGCTTTGTGCTCTGGGAGACAGGCCTATATGGACCACCACAATGAGCTTCCTTGTTCTCCAGGTTCTCTGGTTGAGCCCAGCCATTTCCCAAGCCTAAGTGGGAAATCAGAGCATGGAGAGATATGAGAACTGGCTACTTATTTTTCCAGCTCATTCTTTGAAGAGTCACCATAAATTGACTGCATCCCTTAATATAGGTCACAATGCTTACCAGGGAGCCCATTTTGCACAGCTGTTTTATCTACTGTAAGTATTATCCTCTCTCTTTACCCCTTCAGGACTAGGGGTAAATCACAGATTTAGTTTCTTCTGTGTTATTTTAGATTCATTTCATCAATATGCTATGAATTTTACTTATACTTTGAAGCTCTCCAATGACTGTTGTGAGCAGGGATCTCATCTTATTCATTTCCCTATTCCTAATGCCTACATAAGGAACCCTGGTGGTATAGTGGGTAAGACATTTGGCTGTGAACAGTTCAAACCCACCAGCTATTCCATGGGAGAAAGATGAAGCAGTCTACTTCCATAAAGATCTATAGCCATGGAAACAAAATGGGGGTCTTTATGAGTCAGAATTGACTCAATGACAGTACATTTGGTTTTTTTTTGTAGTTGTTGTTGTTAATGTCTACAGTAATCCCATACAGGTAATAGTATATATCTAAATATGTGTTCAAACTTATGCCAAAGGATCAGGGGACATGGAAGATAAGATTTTTCCCTACTCTCAAATAATTGTTCATTTAAGCAGCTAACACTAGCACATGTGAAACAGTTAATCATTTGGAGTTAATAAGAAGCCAATTTCTTCAATACTTCAGGAAAGTGACTACTCAGGGATGTAGAGCCTTCTGTACTATCACAGATCAGTAGGATTTTATAAACTAAGAATAAAAGTATTAATCATTGGAAACATGGGCTCTAAATCAGCTTGCAGTCAAGCCACATACAACCAAAACACAAAGCAAACAATTCTAAAAAGACATAACAAAATGTTATCAACCTTTTCTCTTTCTAGTGCCTGCATTGCTACTTAAAAATAACTGGAATTGACATTCTTTGGTATTCATTCTAAGCAAAGAGATGACTGACTATTTCCAAGGTTGACTTAAATGTCACTCAGAGTTCTCTCTGCAGGTACTGAACCAACTGACCTACAGCTTTTGTTTTAAAAGATTATGGAAATTGGGGGGTTTGAGGTTGTGTGTGTGTGTGTGTGTGTGTGTAGAAATGTAGAAAGAGAGAAGTTGCAGACTCCATTCTAGAGCTATGAGGATTAAAAGTAGAAGTCCCACCAAAGCAGATAGTTTTTATGTTTTAGGGTATACAAATTATCTTACCATTTAAAAGCTAATTAACAATAACCTTGTAGTAAAACTTCAGTAAATGTTTTTTTTAAGTACCGAAGAATTGTTGTTACAGTTGGAGAGGACTGATTTGAAGGAACAATAACTCCTCCACAAAATGGTTGTTGATACACGTTCATTAGGATAAATGAACATGTCATACAGGATCTTTCTATTTTAATTGTATAGTTCTCATGGCACAGTAAGCACTCGGCTGCTAACTAAATGGTGAGTGGTTTAAACTCGCAAGTGGCTCCACAGGAGAAAGACTTGGCAATCTGCTTCCATAAAAATTTCATTATAAGAAAACCTATGAAAAATTTCATCCTAAGAAACCAGGGTTCTACTCTGTCCTATAGGGTCACTACGAATTACAATTGTCTGTACAGCTACTTTCTTTTTGTTTTTAATGCTTCCAACCAAAACAACCCTGCCAAACTCACAACTATCTAATTGCTTTCAACTCATAGAAACTCCCACAAGATTTCTGAGGCTGTAAATCTTTTCAGAAGTAGATCACCTCATCTTCCTTTCACAGAGCAGCTGGTGGGTTTAAACAACTGACCTTCTAGTTAGCAGTCAAGTGCTTTATCCATTTCACCACCAGAACGCCTTAATGCTTCTAAAGTCACTAAAATTTCTTACTTAGAGTTGCTGTTGGTAATGGCCCATCAGTGAGGTAAAAGATTTAAACATACTGTGAATAACTGGGGTGAAACTCATTTTATTAATTTTTGGTCCATCATACAATACATCTGCTCCTCACTTATTGACTATCTTGTTATTTGACATTTTGCATTTATGAAAATAATTCATAAAACCTACTATTAGGGGCTTCCGGCAAGATGGCGGACTAGGCAGAAGGATTGCAAAGACCCTCTTCAACAAAGAAAAGGGAAACCAATTAACACAGACACAGAAGATAATCTTGGACCCCTGAGCCTTGAAGGGA
>NW_006921588.1:39658801-39662611 GCF_000298275.1 Orycteropus afer afer
CAAAAAAACCTACTATCAGACTGACAGGATGACAGAGCAGAGCAGCAGAAGAGATCCAGGTAAGGGGAGAGCACAGAGGTTTTGAAGAGCTAAGGGAGACAACTTGTCTGTCAGTTTGCATACTGTGGTGGCTTGCGTGTTGCTGTCAAGCTTGAGGCTGTGCCACCAGTGTTTCAAATGCCAGCAGGGTTGCATATGGTGCACAGGTTTCGATGTAGCTTATAGCCTGAGACAGACTAGGAAGAAGGAAGAAGCCATCCACTTCTCAAAGAATTGGTCAGGGAAAACCTTATGAATAGCAGAGAAACACTGTCTGATGCATTATTGTGCAACTTTATGAATAGCCTGGAAATACTGTCTGATACAGTGCTGAAGGACAAGCCCCTTAGGTCAGAATGCTCTCACAATAGGACTGGGAAAGAGCTGCATCATTAGAATAGAACCAAACTTACTGATATGGATAAAGCAAAGCTTTCTAGATTTCCATTTGCTGACGTGGCACAACTCAAATTGAGGAGAAACAGCTGCAAACATCCATTAATCATCAGAACATGGAATGTACGAAGTATGAATCTAGGAAAATTGGAGGTTGTCAAAAAGGAAGTGAAATGTATAAAGATTGATATCCTAGGCATTAGTGAGCTGAAACGGACTAGTTTTGGTCATTTTGAATCAGACAACCATATGATCTACTATGCTGGGAATGAAGATTTGAAGAGGAATGGCCTGGAACTCATCATCACAAAGGATATTTCAAGATCTGTCCTGAAATACGGTGCTGTCAGTGAGAGGATAATATCCATACCCCTACAAGGAAGACTGGTCAACACGACTATTATTCAAATTTTTGCACCAACCACCAAAGCCAAAGATGAAGAAACTGAAGATTTCTATCAACTTCTGCAGTCTGAAATTGACTGAACGTGGAATCAAGATGTGTTAATTATCACTGGTGATTGGAATGCAAAAGTTGGAAACAAAGAAGAATCACTGATAGTTGGAAAATTTGGCCTTGGTGACAGAAATAAAGCTGGATTTGGCATGATACAATTTTGCAAGACTAATGACTCATTCATTGCAAATACCTTTTTTCAACAACACAAATGGCAGCTATACACGTGAACTTCACCAGATGGAATACACAGGAGTCAGACTGACTACATCTGTGGCAAGAGGTAATGGAAAAGCTCATTATCTTCAGCCAAAACAAGACCAGGAGGTGATTGAGGAACAGACCATCAACTGCTCATATGCAAGTTCAACTGGAAATTGAAGACAATTAAAACAAGTCTACAAGAGCCAAAATATGATCTTGAATATATTCTGCCTGAATTTAAAGACCATCTAAAGAATAGCTTCAATGCGTTGAACGCCAATGACTGAAAACCAGAAGAATAATGGGATAACATCGAGAACATCATCCATGAAGAAAGCAAGAGGTCATTAAAAAGATAAGAAAAGAAGAAAAGACCAAAATGGATGAGAGAAGAGGCTCTGAAACTTGCCATTGAGTGAAGAGTAGTGAAGGCAAATGGAAGAAATGACAAGGTAAAAGAGCTGAACAGAAGATTTGAAAGAGCAACTCAAGCAGACAGAGTAATTTACTATAACAAAATGTGCAAAGACCTAGAGTTAGAAAATCAAAAGGGAAGAACATGCTCAGCATTTCTCAAGCTGAAAGAATTGAGGAAAAAATTTAGGCCTTGAGTTACAATATTGGAAGTTTCTATGCGCAAAATATTGAATGATGCAGGAAACATCAAAAGAAGATGGGGGGAATACACAGAGTAACTGTACCAAAAAGAACTGGTCGATCTTCATCCATTTCAGGAGTTGACATATGATCAAGAACCAATGGTATTTAAGGAAGAAGTAGAAGCTGAACTGAAAGAATTGGTGAAGAACAAAGCTCCAGGAATTGACGGAATACTCACTGAGATGTTTCAACAAACAGATGCCCCACTGGAGGTACTTACTTGGTTATGCCAAGAGATTTCAAAGACAATTATCTGGCCAACTGACTGAAAGAGAGCCATATTTGTGACCATTCCAAAGAAAGATGATCCCACAGATTGTGGAAATTATTGAACAATATCATTAATATAGCACACAAGTAAAATCTTGCTGAAGATAATTCAAAAACAGTTGCAGCAATATATTGACATAGAACTTCTAGACATGCAAGCTGGATTCAGAAGAGGACATGGAACAAAGGACATCATTGCTGATGTCAGATGGATCTTGGCTCAAAGCAAAGAATACCAGAAAGAAGTTTATTTGTGTTTTATTGACTATGCAAAAGCATTTGATTGTGTGCATCATAACAAATTGTGGATAACATTGAGAAGAATGGCAATTCCAGAACACTTGACTGTGCTCATGAGAAACCTGTTCAGAGGCCAGAAGGCCGCCATTTGAACAGAACAAAGGGACACTATGTGGTTTAAAATCAAGAAGGGAGTGCATCAGGGTTGTATCCTTTCCCCATACTTATTCAATCTATATGCTGAGCACTTAATCCGAGAAGCTGGACTATATGAAGAAAAACGTGGCATCAAGATTGGAGGAAGAATCATTAACAGCATAAGATACACTGATGACACAATTTTGCATGCTGAAAGTGAGGATGACTTGAAGCACTTACAATGAAGATTGAAGAATACAGTCTGCAGTATGGATTACATCTCAATACAAAGATAATAAAAATTCTCACAACTGAACCTATAAGCAGCATCACTATAAATGGAGAAAAGATTGAAGTTGTCAGAGTTCACATTATTTGATTCTACAATTGATGTTAATGAAAGCAATAGTCAGGACATCAGATGACATATAGTACTGGGCAGGTCAGCTGCGAAGGACCTCTTTCAAGTGCTGAGGAGCAATGATGTCTCCTTGAGGACTAAGGTGTGCCTGACATAAGCCATGATATTTTCATTTGCTTCATGTGCATATGAGAACTGGATGAAGAATCAGGAAGACTGAAGAAAAGCTGATGCTTTTGAGTTGTGGTGCTGGTGAAGAATGCCGAAAGTACCATGGACAGCTAAAAGAATAGCAAATCTGTCCTGGAGGAAGTGCAGCCGGAATGTTCCTTGGAAGTGAGAATGGCCAGACTTCATCTTACTTATTTTGGTCATGTTTTCAGAAGGGACCATTCCCTGGAGAAGGATGTCATGCTTGGAGGGTCGACAAAAGAGGGGAAGGCCCTCAGTGAGATGGATTGACACAGTGGCTGTAGTGTTGGGCTCAAGTATAGCAGGGTTCTCAGAGCTAGTGCAGGACTAGGCGGTGTTTCGTTCTGCTGTGCTTAGGGTTGCTATGACTCAGAGATGACCCAAAGGCACCTAACAACAACAACAACAACAACTGTCAGACAATTTTGTGCATTAATGGCATACGTCTGGTAGTAACAAATGCTGAGATGTGAGGTGAGAATAATGTTAGCTATGGTGGTTAAGGTTATGTGTCAACTTGGCTGGCCCTCAAATCTGTTTTGACAGTTAAGTAATGACATAATTTGGCAGTTATAAAAATGTCTTACACTGGTTTCTCTAGAGAAGAAAAACCAGTGAAGGTTATATGTGTGTGTGTGTGTGTACATAAATACATACATGTATATATATATATATATATATATATATAAAATGAAAGAGGGAAGGCCCTCAACACCTCAACAAGGTGGCTGCGGTGATGGGCTCAGGTATAGTAGGGGGTGTGAGGCTGGCACAGAACTGGGCAGTGTTTTGTTATGTTGTACATAAGGTTGCTATGAGTCAGAGACAACTCAATGGCACACAACAACAATAA
>NW_006921588.1:39662766-39682279 GCF_000298275.1 Orycteropus afer afer
GGGTTTGAACCTCCAGCCTTCTGGTTAGCAGTCAAGTGCCTTAGGCACTACGCTACCAGAGCTCCTATATATAAATATATGTAGCATATGAATATATTACACACACACACACACACACACATATATATATATAGAGAGAGAATGATTTTTCTCAAGGAAATTGCTCACATGATTGTAGAGGCAAAAAATTCCCAAGTCCATTGGTCAGATGTCAGGCTGGAGGCTTCTTCTGACTAATGAAGGGGGAGGGGCTGATGAATCCCAAATTGGCAGGTCTTTTGGCAGGGTGCTGGCTCACAGGGTTTGGAGGCTAATGAATCCCAATATTGGAAGCCAATATGGTGAGTCACTGATTCAAATTCAAAGAAACCAGAAGTTAAAAGCTGACAGGCCAGATGCAGGATCCGAATTGAGCAAAAAGCCAGGAAGCTTTGCCAGACTGTCCATATATATTAGATGCAGGCCACACCCTGAGAAAAATCCCTTTCAACTGATTTGCTGCTGGTAACATATCTCATTATGGAGGTGATTACATTATATCAGATCATGAATGATAACTACAACACTACACAACTGCCAAACTACTAAGAATTATGGTCTAGCTAAGCTGACACACAACCTTAACTGTCACAGTAAATGATATATTCTGATGTGGTCATCCTCCATTTTCACATAATGCTAATTTTCACCTAACAACCTGATCTTTGGAAACTAACCTTGTTGATAAATGAGTAGTGTGTTTATAATGTGAACAAACATTGATGAATGCGAAAATAAGCCTTTATATCTTGCAACACTTATACTAGTATCTCTGAATTATTAGCTATATTCTAGTCTGCTTTAGACTTTTTCCAACTTTTCTAGGCATAGACTCCTTAAACCTGCCCATGAATCAGTGGAATGCATTCTATATACTTGTATAGCACTCTGAACTCTGACTGTACCACCTGAGCACATACACATCACTTTTAGACTATATGATTCCACAAACATTATTTCTAAAAACCTGAGATTCCCATTATAAACTTTTGACACAATGACTGGTTGACAGAGGCCAATTGCATAAATTCTGGCCTTAGACTTTCTGATTACCTCAGAATGAAAGAGAGAGGAATTGAAATGGGAGTAATTATTAACACTTGGGGCATAATAAATCAGTATACAAATGTGAATATGCTTTAAAGATAGTCTTAAAGTTGAATTATTCAAAGAACAGGGTCTGTATGTATAATTAGGTGGTTCAGATAGGACACTAATCTAATTTATGCAATAAAAAAACACTTTCTGGATTGAGAGAGGAGTATATATTGAAGGGAATTTATGGTAGGAGTTAACCATTAGTTGATTGAATGAAAATAATGAATATAACTGCTATAGCAGGTATAAGAAGCTCTGGTGTCATGGTCTAAGGCATTTGACTATGAACCAGAAGGTTGCTGGTTCAAACCCATCAGCGACTCTGTGGAAGGAGCACTGGGCAATCTACTTCCATAGAGATTTCTTGTGTTGTTGTTATGTGCCATCGAGTCGGACCCTACTCATAGCGACCCCTCCTTGGGTTGCCGAGGCAGTATCACTACCAAAGTAGATTGTCCAACCTTCCTTCCGAGGAGTGGCTGGTGAGTTTGAACCATCAGCCTTCTGGTTAGCAGTTAAGTGCCTTAGGCACTATGCTACTAGAGCTCCTCATAGAGATTTACCACCTCAAAAACCCAAAGGCGGTCACTATGAGTTGGAATCAACTCCATCTCAGTGAGTCTGGTTTATGCCAGGCATATGCTAGGTCCAAACCAAACCAAACACACTGCCCTAGAGTCTCATCCGACTCATAGAGACCCCTCTTTGGGTTTCTGATGCAGTATCACTAAGGAAGTAGATTGCCCAACCTTCCTTCCAAGGAGTGGCTGGTGGATTTGAACCGCCAGCCTTCTGGTTAGTAGTCAAGTGCCTTAGGCACTATGCTACCAGAGATCCTATATGCTAGGTAGTGGGGAGGTAATAATAAGAAAGAGTAATCTGATTTTTTAAATTCATAAAACTGGCATACTAGTTGAAGGTAAAAAGAAATAAACAATGAATATGTAGATTCTCTGCTGGTGTAATGGCATGGCATAAATAGGGAGAAGAGTGTAGCAAAATGAAAAAAAAAATTGGGGCAGAGGAATATTATGAGCATTGTTGATCAATGAGAAACATAGAAGTTGGACAGGGACTTCAATAATAATTGTGGGAATTTAGCCTGTGGAAAAGCAAATCATTGATGAATATGCCCAGCCTAGACTTATAGTGCTTGGGCACTTGTGAAGAGTCCCAAATGAGAATATGTGTTCATGTTTTATGGGTTGAGTCTGTGATAGCTGAAACGTTACTTGTGGTATGAATTGGGCATCTAAGACTTGATGAGGTGCAGCCAGTTGATACAGTAATTCTTTGAGGAAAGGAGAAAGTACATTGGGAATATTTTGAATCATTTGTGTTCGAGTAGAAATGACTGTGACTTCCACAGTGGGGCCCAAATCCATCAAGTTTACGATAGTCTTGAATTTATAACAGAACCAGAAGACTAACTTATTTCATTGAAAATGAAAATATGGAGCTCTACTCTTATTTCATTCATTGGAAGAGCAAATCATTTTGGGGAAAAAAATTAAAAAAAGGTCTAGGCCTGTTATTTAGATTTCAGAATTTATTTTGTTTTTATATTTTTCTGCAGCTATATTTGCTAGTGCTTTCCTTCAAATTAAACATGACTAATGTGAATTTGGTCAAATATAATACTACACATTGTTAATTTTATCACAGAAGACGGCATTGGCAATGATTGAGGACAATATGCTGATGGGATTGATCAGGATGGAACTTAAGACCTGCATTTACTGTAGAAATATTCCTTTGTTACTGCAGCACTTTCCAGAAGGTTTCCTCACTATTTGTTCTTTTACCCAGGTAGACTTGAAAACTTAGCACAATAAGAGTCATACCACAAGCCCTGGATATCTAGAATGTCCTCCTGGATGTTATTTTCTAGGTGAATTCTTGAAGTATTTCTTCTACTTTTCTATTTGAGCCTGCTCACTACACAACAGTTGTTAAGGTCTCTTGTTTGCAACTCATATCCATCTTGATGGAATTGTGTTGTGACAAGTAGTACTTCAATTCTGGTAGACTGGCTTAATTCCAAAATCACACTGGTGATGATTCATTCTTGCCAGTGTGAAGAATGTGACACCTTTCCTTCAAACACATTGGTGATTCAACAGCAACCAGGATTTGGAAGGGAGAATGCCAACTGTAGAGCATCATTTGCCACGTGTATACAGTGTGTGTTTGTGTGTATGTGTGTGCGTGTGTGACACACACACACAGAGAGAGGAAGCACACAGGAAAGAATACCATCTATAATATCCTTTTATAACACAGAACAAAGATAATTTTAAAAATATACTCAGATATATTTGATGACTAATGGCACACTTTCCCATAAATTCGAAGACCATATTTCACTTTTCAGGAATAGACACACTATTTCCTTTCAGCTATAGACAAAGGATCTTCCAGGTAATACAGTATTTTACCTTACAATCATGCAACGTCAAGCCAGAGTCATTGTTCTAAAGGAACTGAACCTTCTGCCACTTCAACAACTCTTAAGTGCTGACTGTTAACTCATTTTTCTTTTCATCTGATGTGTCTATGACAAGAAACAAATTCACAGAAGTGGAATTATCTGTGATGGTGGGCCATTGGATAGCTGACCTTGGAAAAATTAATACAATAAATGAGTGGTAGTTGTCACTACAACCAGATCTATGCCAGAGTCACAATTAGAAACATGGGCATTCATCTATTTCTAGTTCATGGTATTCTAGCTATAGAGATTGTTTTAAAAGCTTGTCAAATTTGTTGTCAATATTTTTGCTTGTTCATACTTTTGAAAATTTGGTTTCAGTACTTTTAAAAGTGATTTTAAGTTTCAAATTTTAAGCAATCAAAAACTGTGCATGTGTGTTTAATGCATAATGTGTTTCTAATAAAGCTTAAGGTGAAGGCAATCCTTTCCAGGAGCAAATATACGGCTACTTCAATATTTACTTCTACTTGGTACTGGAATGACTAGTGTAATTTTTCCAAGGCAGTATACTTACCTTTCTAATGTTGTTATTCTTAAGAAATAAATTGAATTTGTGCTTTATTACTCTTGCCTCCTCTATTGCATACTCTGCCTCAATTCCCTTTGGCTGTATTCTCCAGTCTTCCCACTCTTCTGCTGCTCACCTGTTTTCTCAGGCTTATATAGTTACCTTTCTTCTGTTGTTATTATTAGGTGCTGTCGAGTTGGTTTTGACTCATTGTGACCCTATGTACAACAGAATGAAACACTGCCTCGTTCTGTGTCATCCTCATAATTGTTGCTACATATGAGCCCATTGCTGCAGCCAGTGTCATTCCATCTCATAGAGAGTTATCCTCTATTTTTGCTGACCCTTTTCTTCACCAAGCACGATGCCCTTCTCCAGGGACCGATCCTCCCTGATAACATGTCCAAAGGACATGGGACAAGGTCTCACCATCCTCATTCTAAGAAGCATTCTAGCTATACTTCTTCCAAGACATATTTATTTATTCTTCTGACAGTTCATCATGTAGTCAATATTCTTTGCCAATGCCATAATTCAAAGCATGAATTCTTCTTTGGTCTTCCCTATTCATTGTCCAGCTTTCACATGCATATGAAGCAACTGAAAATATTTGGCATGGGTCAGGTGCTCCTGAGTCCTCAAAGTGATAACTTTGCTTTCTAATACTTCACAGTATTTGCAGGAGATTTGCCCAATGAATTACTTTTGTTCTAGTTTGGTATAAATGTCACACTCTCCTTTCCCAACTAACTTTATATTTCTCTTCCTTCAAATATTAGTGTGGTTTCTGCCATACTGGACCACATACATGGGCCTATGAATTTAGCCAATCACATATCTATCTAGTTTGATTATTGTTTCTACCTAATTGATGGGTTGACCATATTCACTTAATTAATAACTTGCCCATATATCTTGTATTATCTTGTATATGTTTATATTTGTTTGTTCACTCATTCATTCATTTAACCATTCAGTCTGACATACAGTTTTTAGTCACTGTGTATTAAGAATACAAAATAAAGTATGACATGAACTTGCTACACAAGATCTTAAATTCTAATCTCATGTTGGTTTGAATGTAAGCTCTTAATAGCTAATAATAACAATAGCTAATATTTATTAACCATTATTTATGCTCTGAGGGTTATACAGCCCTCGAGTGGGATCGACTCATAGTGACCCCTCCTTGGGTTTCAGAGGCAGTATCACTACCGAAGTAGATTGCCCAACCTTCCTTCCAAGGAGTGGCTGGTGGGTTTGAACCACCAGAGTTCTGGTTAGCAGTCAAATGCCTTAGGCGCTACACCACCAGAGCTCTGAGGATTATACTAAGTGTTTCATATACATTATCTCATTTAATATTTACAGCAAGCTCATAAGGTATGAATTACTTGGTCTTATTTTAAGATCAAGAACCTGAGGTCCAAAGATACCTAGGTGCTTGTGGTAAGTCACAAACTAATGAATAGTAGAGCCAGGAGTTGAGGAATCCAGGAACCTCACTCTTGGCCTGTATGCCCACATACCTGAGAGGGACAGACCAGGATGCAACATGTCTAATTCTCAGCCACAACACTGGCTCTTTAGAACCTTCACATGCATGCTATTCTGACTAAAGGATTTCTCCGTAGGTATTGAGTGCCATGGAAAAAGGTAAGCCAACTTGAGACTAAATATTTTTTAAATGACGTTTCAACTTTGCCAGTAGTTAATAATGTAACCTCTTTTTCCTTCTAATTTTACATACTTCTAATTTTAATTTTTACTTTTGAGGTTTTTTCTTTCTTTTTTTTTTTTTCCTGTTGTTGTTGTTAGTTGCCATGGATTTGATTCTGACTCATAACAACCCATGTGATAGAGTGGAACTGCCCCATATGGTTTCCTTGGCTATAATCTTTATGGAAGCAGATTGCCAGGTCTTTCTCCCACAGAACTTCTGGGTGGGTGGGTTCAAATTGTGAACTTTCACGTTAGCAGCTGGACACTTAACTGTTGTGTCATCACCAGTGCTCTTTTTTTAAAGGATGTGAAATTTATTTTCAGCAGGATACTCAAACGTTTAATCCTGACACATACAGAGACCAGTAAATTTCCAGAAATATGATATGGTTTATGGAAACATTTCCTGTCTATATCCATAATGGTAGAGATTCCATACGAACAGCTTTTCTTTTCTTTCCTTTTTTTTTTTAAAAAAAAATTTCTTTGAATTCTTATAATGATATCCTAAAATTCAAAAGGCCTCTGATATTTTTGCTTATTAACAGTATATATGTGTATATGTGAGTATAAGGAGCCCTGGTGCTACAATGGTTAAGCACTGGCACTGGCTGCTACCCAAAAAGGTGTCAGGGCAAACTCACCAGCAGCTCAGCAGGAGAAAGACTTGGAGATCTGATTCTGCAGATTTCAGCCTAGGAAGCACTGTGAGGCACTTCTATTCTGACCAATAGAGTTGCCATAAGTTGGAATTGATTTGATGGCACACATCAACAAATGTGAATATATACAATATATACATATAATGTAAAGCATTATTAAAAGAAAATGATCTACATTTTAGATGTACTCTTCTCCTGAAGATCTCAAATTAATTTTGTTTTATTTTTCATTAAAGAAAGCACAAAGTTCGAGCCCGGATTGTTTATAGAGATCTGAAGGAGAAATTTTGCCCTTGGTGATTGCCTGATTTGCTTTAAAATACTACACACACACACTGTAGTTGCTGTTACAATTAGAATGCACATTGCTTGAAATGGTGAGAAATTTCAGATCCTTTGCTGGACAGGTAAGACAGGGCATCTGTGAATTTGACTTCTAACATCTGCCAAGTCACAAAGCAATCTTATGGTTGTGTGTTTTAATAGCTTTATCCCAAAGAATAGAAGCTAGGCTTGTTTAATGTATTATTATTTTTTTGTAGTTTCTTATTTACAGCATTTTTTATTCAACCATATGAGGATCCTACTTACACTATTAAATTGATATTAATATCATTATTTAGAATACAGAAAATTATTCCAACTCTTGTATAATATTTGGGAAGAAAAAAAATCTATCTGAGTTTTTATTAAGATTTGATTCAAACTCATACTCTGCCATCAATCAATAAATATTTTAGCCAATATATACTTTTTCTCCTGCAAGTAAAAGAATGGAAAAAAGGTTTAAAAAACATCATGGAAGTTCTCAGAGAGCTGAGCATAAATTCAGATATGATGATAAGTGATACAAACATAGAATGATTGGAAAGAAATACTGTCTTTGAAAACTTGGGCTAAGGACCCAATCTCCTAATACCTCAGTTTTTATATCTATAAAATGGGTTTCAAAACTTTACCTCACTGAAATACCATGAGGATTAAAAGAGATAATATATAAAAGCTCTCCTTCTGGGTCAAAGCTGACGCGCAGTGTTCCCTTTTCTACTACATAAAGATAATACCACTCTCACATGTTATCCTCTTAGTAGCCTTGGTGCCTAATATAGTGTCTGGCAAAAGCCAGACACTAAGTATGTGTTTAGTGAATTAATAAATGTTCCTGGATGGTGTTGCTTTTGGAATTCAGAAATACGAAAGGTAACAGAACCTGATGCATTGAGGAAAGATTTGTGGTTGAAGTTAGATTTAAATTGGAATTTGAAAGAAATGTAGTGTTTGTATAGGAGAAGAGGAACAGGAAAGAATTCCAGGAAGAAGGTTACCGTAAACAAAGACACAAAAGTGACCAAGAAATCTGAAGCACCGAACTTTCTGAAGAGTCATAACTTATATCCATACACAACAAAAAAAGTATTGACAAAGTAAAACACTTCAGAATTAGCCCTGATTTTTTAGAATAGTGTATGTCAAGAGAAGTTTCCACAGATTCTGCTGGCTTATAACTGCAGACAAGAAATTCAAAACATTTTAAAGCACATTCCTTTCTTTAAAAGAGAAATGAGAAAAAAAAAAAAAAAAATTATCCAAACCAGCATTCTATATTGTTTCTACTTGAAACTTTATTTGCTCTGTATGATTATTGTTTGGGATGGAAAATTGATTGAAAAACCTCCTACATTTTCCTCCCTGTACATAAAAATGACTTCTTGCATAATTTTGATTTTAATTTATGTTTCTATACTAGCTGCTCAAGTTCATGATGGGTTCAGTTAGCCTTTGTTAGATTTGCGAACGGAAACAGGACACTCCAGCTTCTATTCTGCAATATAGATTCCTTTTTTTCTTATAATTGGACACCTACAATTATACAGTTAAAATCTATTTTAAATAGTAATCATCAGCATAGATTTTTTGGCAGGTAAGTGGGTATGACCATTTAAAACATGTGGAGGATACATTAATTGATTAATGAGCAAAATAAATTAATGATGAGCTTAATACATATCCAAAGAAACGTCTTCTTAGACTTTGATTCAGAAGACTTTTGATTTTTAACACTAATAAAGTGACTTTATGGTCACTGGCTTTTTCAACCTGCTTTGTGTAAGTCTGACACACATAGATTTTGCATGTCAAAAGTTGGCCGACACTGTCTATATATACATTTTTGTGTCAAGGCTAAACCCATCAATGTACAGAAAGTCTTTCTCAACTCACAGATCTATTTGTTTGCCAGGGTCTGCTGTCTTCTTTGAGAGTATTAGATCATCAAAAAGATGTTGAAAATCGAACTTTAGTCATGAAATATAAAATACAGCCATAATTTATTATTTTATTAGGTTTAACTAATGTTATGTTGATACAATTGAATAAATTATTAGATTGAGAACAAAGATGTCAAATATGGTATGATCTATTTATGTCATTATCACTGATGGATATTAATTAGCCTTATATGCATATAAAATTTATACAAAGTGTGAAATCATTGTTATCAAAAGTCTAATGTTTCTTGAATAAATTTCCTTTTAATTCTTTAAGAAATTCATTGCAAGATATTTAGGAATGCTATCTTTGAGAAATATTAAAAATCAGATGTAGAAAAATCACTACATTTTATTCTGTTCTTGTGGTACCATATCCTTTATTCATTTCATAATTTTCACAACTTTTTTACTACATTATCTCATGGAGGAGAAATATCAGTGGATAAAACAAAGAAACATAGCCTAATTCCAGTTCTGCTATTAAGTAAACTGACCTTTGGTAAGTTTCTTAAGTTTGAGCCTCTATTTTCTCATTTATGAAACAGAGGAGTTTGATTAGGTTATATTTCAGGTATTTCTTATCACAAAATTTGTACTTTTAAAAATCACTCCAAATGCAACCCTGTTTTTTAAAAAATTGAAAAAAAAAAGTGCTACTTACAGCTATCTAACTTCTCACAGTGTTGCTATGAGTCAGAATTGACTTGATAGCTGTAGGTGGTGGAACTCCTCACGATTCTTTCCTATCAGTGATCAACATAATACTGTAAGCTTTATGAGGGCAGGAATTTTTGTGTGCTTTCTTCACTCATGTATTACTGGTGCCTGAACAGTGTCTGGCACATCATAGGTGCTCAACAAATATTCGTTGAATAAATATAGGAAAAAATGTAGTCTTTAAATCAGTTCTTAATGAATAAAAGAGAAAGGAATTACTGATATCTTTTATAACCTAGGGTGCTGAATAAACATTTGTGATTAGAAATAATTTAAGTCTGAGAGACTTCTTTTCCCCTTGGTTTTAACGTGGAGAGATTTTTCCTCATTAAAAGATAGGATATATATTTGAGGCTTTGATTTTTGTTGTTGTTGTTTCAACATGTCACTTGGAAAGTAGGGTATTTAAAATAAAAAAGAAACAGCCTTTACTTTAAGTAACGATAATGATGTTCCTCAGAAAATTTTTGTCTCTTTTTCTTTCATTATTTATGTGCTTTTTCCATTGTTACCTTGTTTGCAGATAAGGCAACTGCAGAAATTAATTTTTTTCCACTTTTTGCAACTTCCCAGTTTTACTGATTATTCTTTTCTCCTTCTTCCCTCATCCCAGCTCCCACCTGTGTTTCTTTTATTCTGATTGTGTGCTATCCCTTCCATACAATCAAAATGCATTTGACGTGAATGATGAAAAATATAACTAAGGGGGTCAGGGAGGGTCAGGTACCTGGGGACCTGAACCCAGGTCACCATCTTTACACTGCAGTCTGTGTTTCTGGATTTACACAGGTGAAACGTTGACCTAGAAGTACAGTATATGGAACAAACTACTACAGCTTTAAGCTGTGGAGGTTTATCAAAAAAAGCAGAAACAACGGCAAGCAGATGGCTAAAGATGAAGGTCACATCAGATTGAGAAGTTTGTCAAAATGTGATGACATAGGTAATCTGTAAACTGTTATTGCGCCTAGCTGGAGGTGCTGAAAAACATTTTGAAATTACAAAAACACTGGAGTCGCCAGCACAGAGGCAGGAATGATAGCCTGGAGTGGTTCTGGTCTATGGATGAATGCCAGATGTGGAAAGCGACATATCTGGAATTAATGATATTAAACATGCTTTTCTTTTATGCTCAATAATAACTCTATTATGATTGATACAAACCGCAGACACTTTATCTAGTACAAATGGAATCGTCTGTCATTGACTATATTAAATCATCAATTTCTGCATGATGAGGATCGTTTAGGGTAACTAATCATCTGTCTCGTTCTGAAGTCTTTAAGGCTGATCAGATAACGTTTTGAATACTGCCTGAGCAACCATGACAATCTAACCCGTCCATGTAAGGATTGAGAGGGGCCCATTATGCCGTCAAAGCCTGTGGAAATATCACAGCTCTTTCTCTACATAATACCCTGCTGTAAATAAATCACTCTCCACCGCAAACTTTATTGATCACAAGCACTTCCATGCTTGTGTCTAGTGAAGTCTCTACAGAATAAAATGCTGCTTTATATTTTGTCTTGTCAAAATATTAAACGGCTCTGTCAAGCGGAGTCAGGCTAGCAGTGATGGTGTAATTCTGCTGTAGCCCTTCTCATTCCCTCCTTCTATCTCAGCTGCCAAGCTTACAAAGCAGGATTTTTTTTTTTTTTATAAACTTTCCAATTATAGTCTCGTAAGATTATAAAGCCTTAAGATAAAGTGTCCTAATTTAGAGTGGTGTAGTACTGGACTACTAGGAAAGCGACTGTTAGATAAAACAGCATTTCTCATAAGGAAAAAGATAACCTGGCTTATTTATATACACAACTTTAATGGTCAGTGGTAGTTAGGTTAAAAAAATATATCTTACATTTTGCTTAACTAATTGGAGGAAAGGATAAAGCTGAAATTAATTTGGATTATAATATTTATTGTTCATACTTATAAAGTTATGAGTTATGATCTCGAAACCAGCTTAGAGGAGAAGCCTGAATTAAAACCAAAGCCCACCATTAACACAACATATGTTTTCCAAATGGCATTGATAGGATAGCCACTAAGTGGTATCACATACTGTAATATGTTTGTGGCAACACCCAGAAACAACAAGCAAGTTAAAAGTGTAATTTACTGCCAGTTAACACTGAATTTCCTAGGCAGCATATGGTTTTAATGCAGTCTAAAAGTAGTTTCATCCTTTGTCCTTTTTAAGGAGGTAGGATTTTGCTTTCAGTAGCGCAAAGAAAGAGACTGAAATCACTTAAAGAAGAGTGTAAGATTTAGTGTACTGGGCCATTAGTGCTGCTTGGAGGACACTGGGTTTGATCTTTATTCCCTTTTGGAAGATCATTAACTCTTTTGGACATTTAGCAAATAACCTCTTACAGGCCTTAGAAGAGTTTATACACTACCATAAGAGAGCATTTTGTTCCTGTCTTGGCTGTTTCTAAGCCAGATATTTATTGAAGCTTCTGTTTGGTCATTTTTAAAAAGAAGTTAAGCTGTAAGATGAATTGATAATCCCAGACAGTGAATTTATTTTCAAGCATAAAAATGGGACGCCACAAAAACTGAAAGCACAAGTCTAGCCATGGACCTCTGAGTGTACCTCAGTTCCTGCCTTGAAGAGACTCTAGCGAAGAAAGGAGAACAAATTTTAGCTTCGGGACAGGGTTAAACCCATTGGCATATTTCAAAGAAGCAAGTAAACAGCTTTTTTCGATGGTAATAAATTTGAACCATCAACAACCTAGCTTAATTCAAGTTCTAATTCATCTCCATAGTTCCCTCTCCAGTATTTTTAAAGTACTATAATGGGCAGTAAACCTAAAAGACAGTGGTATCAATCTTCAACAGTTTTTCTTTTAACAATAGGAAGGTCATTAAATCCTATTGAATTGTACAGTTTCCTTCTAAGTAATTGTAGACATGTGTTTCTTAGTGAGTAAAAGGAAATGTGCAAATATATTGGAAAGTATTCTGATTAAACTTGGGACCATTTCTCACTTATTCAGCAAGCATTTGCTAAACCTTTACACATATTTGATACTGCCTCACCTCACTAGAAATAGCCCCTGACCTTGAGACACTCTACATTTATTGAGGGAGACACACCTGTAAACAAGTAACAACAGTGGAGTGTGAGAAATGGAAACATGGAGTACCTACAGCATTAGCTTTCATTTTATATCTAACCATAAGATGTACATTAGCTATTTTTCATATAGCAGTTATAATAGACAAATGTAGTAGTCTCTAATTTTCTTAAGGAGCTCTAGTGGTATACTGGTTAATGCATTCAGCTGCTAACCAAAAGAGTTGGTTGTTTGTTCAAACCCAGCAGCTGTTCCACTGGAAAAAGATGAGGCAGCCTGCTTCTGTAAAGATTTACAGTCTTGGGAAAGCCTATGGACTATGGGGAAATTCTATTCTGTCCTACAGTTTCTCTATGAGTTGGAATTGAATCGATGGCAATGGGTTTGGGTTTTTGGCTATTTTTCTCATAAGAGCTTCTTTTATTTATCTATTTATTATTGTGCTTTGGGTGCAAATCTACAAAGCAAATTTGTTTTACATTCAACAGTTCATGAGCATTTAATTTCAAGGCCCCGATTACTATCCCCAACCATAAAAAAACCTCTCCTACCTGCCTCCCTGTGACTACCCCTGCCCTGTGTCCTTCGTAACTTATAAGAGTGTCTTGATTTCTTTCCTTCACTAATCTCATAGCAAGGAGCTCTGGTGGCATGGGGCCTAAGGCATTTGACTGCTAACCAGAAGGTTGGCAGTTCAAATCTACCAGCCACTCCGTGGAAAGAAGAAGGGGCAATCTATTTCCTTAAAGATTTATCACCTTGGAAACCCAGTGAGGGTCACTATGAGTTGGAATCAACTCAGTGGCAGTGGGTTTGGTTTTTGATTTTAAGCTCATAGCAGGGAGCAATGACTTCATGACTGCCTTCTCCTGCCTGGGGGAGCACATAATGCATACCTGGTCAATATGACCATTGTAACCTTCTGGCTGCAATTCAGGGATGGATAATAGTTACACAGTCAGGAAGAGCAGAAGCAGGTTTTTATCCAGGCAGGATATCTCCCACGTGCATGCTTCTCAGCACTATACTGTCTCTAAAGCTATCTAAGGTAGAGGATGCATTGGGTGGGTGACATATTGAGAGTAAAAAGACCAAATCTAGGCCATTGAAATTCATTTTTAGGATTTTTTTTACTGAAACACTGTTTTTCTGCTAAGCTGGCAAGCCTGGACCTGCTCAGTGACCACCAGTATACAGAAAGAAGCTCTTGGTAAATGAAACCAAACATGGAGGACTAAAGAGTGGGGAAGTGGAGAAATGGAAAAAGAGTTAAACACAGGAAAAATTGAATGCTCTAGGTGATATCATTTGGTCCCTGAATTCAGTCATTCTGAATTCTTTGGATATCTATCCCTGGATTTTTTTTTTTTTTTTTTTCAGTTACAAAATTGGCTACTCTTACTAAAGCTAGTTTAAGTTAAATGTCTCTACTCATTAATAATGTGGTTAAAGAAATGAACATATACCTCTTTCTAGGCTCAATTGGGGGAAAATAAATCATTACCTCTAAAGGATCTCAGAAGACCCTTGAGTTAGATGGCAGAGAGTGATTGGGAGAAGGAAGCTCCAGGGAGAATTTAGCACTTATTTTTCTTCAAAACAGGACTCTAATTTTGCACTAACCTTGATATTGGGACAAAGATCCTTCTACAATAGGTGTAATTGGACACAAGTCCTATTAAAACTTCTTTCAATAAATCTAGTATCTAAAGTAAGAGCTCTCGTGGTGCTGTGATATGGCATTCTGCTGCTAACCAAAAGGTCAGTGGTTCAAACCCACAAGCTGCTTCATGGAAGAAAGACGAGGGATTCTGCTTCCATAAATATTTATAGCCTTGGAAACCCTGTGGGGTGTCATTATGAGTTGGAATCCACACTATAGCAGTGAATTTGGTTTAGGTTTTGGATTATCTAAAAACTTTTCCTCCATCTATTCAGTGAACCAATTTCTCCTAGTTTCTGGGTTTCCCTTGGTTTTCACATTAGACACTTAGAGACTAGCTGTATAAATCCTCTTCAGCATACGAAGGTATCATTTAATATACTCTGAGGCAGCTCTTTTCAGCCACCAGAAATCTACTCATCATACCATACCTGAAAGTGTTAATGCAGTTTCCTCAAGTACCTAGCATACTCCTGGGGAGTAGCTTGCACTGTGGGAGAATCTAGGTCAATGTGCACGACTGAAAATAGCTTAACAGTGAATCTAATATGAGTTGAAAAAATAATGGGATGAGATCCTAACCATGAGATACCCTAACTGGACTGATACCAGGCTTGAAAAATCAAGCATCTTGGATCTTACAATAGATGTATTGGTCAGCACAATTTCTTCTCCTGGCCTTGTTGAATGGTTTGAAAGGAGCACTGGGTACTTAGATCCAAGTTGAATGAATGAGGCTACCCAAAAGACAAAGAATCTTGTCCCGTATAAAGGCCAGATTGCAGTTTGGAGGGGATATAAAAACTTTTAGTTAACTGACATGACATCTCTAGGATTCTGTTTTTTTTCAGGATTTGATTACTGTCCCTTGAAGATATTGCATTTCCTAAGGTTAATAAAAAGAAAAATCAAACCTCTCACTGTTCTGGAATTTGGTAAGCAAAAGATTATATAGGAACGTAGCAAACAAAGTATCCGTTTTAATTTGGGGGAGAAAATAGTTTCAAAATGCTTTATTTGTAAACCTTTAAATATAAAATGTTTAAATGACAATTATCACATTCCTGGTTTTTACTTACAGAGAAATAATTTGGTGATAAAAGAAATATTCAAAAATTGAGCTTATTTTCTTAAATAGAAAAAGATAGTTTATGTTAATAGAGTGCTTAATCTTTTTTTTTTTTTTTTCCTCCTCCAATGCAAAGTATGGGTAGGTAGCTGGCAATAATAACAATAAATACTTTTCTATCATTGTGGCAAGTAGGTAGTATCTCTGAAAACTTAAAGTATTTTATTTTTGTTTTAATCTTAAATTTTCACTTCTTTTGTAAATAAAGTCAATAAATTAGTGTATAATGTCTGCTATTGTTATGTATTGGATATACTATAAAGATGTCTAAGATGTGGTTGGGAGCTCTGGTGGCATAGTGTCTAAGGCATTTGACTGCTAACCAGAAGGCTGGTGGTTCAAACCCACCACTCACTCCTCGGAAGGAAGGTTGGGCAATCTACTTCCATAGGGATACCACCTCAGAAACCCAAGGAGGGGTTGCTATGAGTCGGGTCCAACTTGATGCCAGTGAGTTTGGTTTTTGTTTGGAAGATGTAGTTGCTACTGTCATAGAGTTCTTAAGCATGATTTGAAGTGATTGGTGAGAGAGTGGGGCAAGGAGGGGGACATGTACGTTCTTAACTATAATGTAAGACAAATTAAAATAAGTGCTAAATACAGGCACAAATACTAGGAGAGACACAGTAGTTAGGAGAATAATTATGAACACCTGAGCAAGGAAGGTAGCAGTGTGAGTGAAAATGGAAGGATAACTTTAAGAAGGACCACAGAGATAGCAGTGACTGATTTTGGCAATTAATTCAATATAAAGAATGAAGGAAAAAGAGAAAATAAAAATGACCTCAAAGTTTCAAGATGGGTGATTGGGGAAAGGTAAAGTATGACAATAACAGAGATAAGGAATGCAGGAAGGCTACTTTGGGAGGGGATTGATAATGTTTGGTGGCTTACATGCTAAACTTAAGGTGCCTGTGGTTTGTCTCTATGGATGTCAAGAAGGCATTTGGAAATGGAAATCTGACATACTGGAGAATGATCAAGGTTAGGCAAGGATCATAGAAGTTTTTATTCAGTCCTTGAGTACTACTGCCAGCCTAATACTATGCTAGAGATATAGCAGTGAACAAGTAGACCCGTTCATTTCCTTCATGGAAATTCTGTCTCATAGGGGAGACAGGCATAATGTCATATAATTGATATATAAATTACATGGTTGTTAAGTACTATGAAGAAAATGTAAGCAATAGAATCAATTATTATTTGTAATGGAGTTCTGATTTTTATTAGGGGAATTAACAAACTCTTCTGAAGAAGTATCATTTTAGCAGCAAGCAGAAGAAAATGAATGCTAGCTGAGTTAGATGTATATTTTAGTCAGTACATGTGAAAACACTAAGGTTAGGGAAAGCAGAGAGACTCCAAGAAGATCAGAGCAGCAAAAGTTTAGAGAATGAAAGGAAGGCAGGTTCTAAGATGAAATTGTAAAGGGAGTCAGAGACCAGATTGCACAAGGCTTTTTAGGCTATAATAAAGGTTTGAGAATTTATTTTGACTTAATGGGAATTTATAGATGAGTTTTTAATAGAGGAGTAGCATGGTAAGATTTACATTTTATTCTCACTTGTAGGAGAAGGAGTGGAAGATGGAAGTCAAGAAAAGGACATAGTTTAATTAGGAGGTTTTACCAATAATACCAGTGAGTGATTCATGTGGTGAGGAGTGAAAATGAAAAGAAAAGAAGTGGAGGTAGAATTGACAAGTATTTGGTAAGTAATCTGAGAGACAAATAGGCATCAAAGATGACTTCCAGATTTCTTGTGAAAGCAACTGGATGGACTATTTCCAACCCCAAATTAGATGGACATGTCTTTGTTCCAGACTAGGAAGATCTAAGAATATTTAGAGTTCAGATTTTGAAGGGTAAACTTATGGCATCTGTAACAATCCTGGTTGGAGATATAAGTACTTTCTCAGGTATATGGAACACAGAATATAGGGTGCAGGCAGTTACGAATGTATAATTTAGAAATGTATAAAACTAAACCAAACTCACTGCTGTTGAGCTGAACCCAACTCATAGCATCCTCCCCTCCCCCATCCCCGCCTTGGGTTTCCAAGGCGGTATCACTACAGAAGTAGATTGCCCAACCTTCCTTCTGAGGAGTAGCCGGTGGGTTTGAACCATCATCCTTCTGGGTAGCAGTCAAAGGCCTTATGCTCTATGTTACCAGAGCTCACACACATATTTTATATACTGCCATGACAAAATGGGCAAGTAAGAAGATAAGTGGTACCTGAACCCAGATTAGAACATCAATATTTAGTGACAGGATAGATGGAACATTGCTCTAGCCAAAGAGAGCATGGAAGTTTCTAAAACATATGATATAAAACAAGAGATATGGTGTCATGGCAGACAAACAATGAGAGAGTACAGACCGTTTTGTTACATGAGTACAGAAAAATATTCATTTTAACAGCATGGGTATCATAGGTGACTTTAATGAAAATAATTTTGATACAATGAGGCAGATGTCAAACTGAATTGAGGTGAAGAGTGGGTGGGAGATAAGAAAATTGGGAAGACTTACAAATAGACATTGCTTTTCATAAGCTGATTGTGAAAGAAAGAAAAGAGTTATAGCAGTAGCTAGAAGGAAGCATGAGGAAAATTGAGGGCTTTATTGTTTTATTCCTATTTTTAAATACAGGAATATTAAAAATATTTGAATGCCTAAGGGAAGAACTCTGTCACAAAGGAGATGCCAAGTAGGAAACAGATGGTGCAAAGTCCCTGAGAAGGCTGAAGTTGATGAGATCTGGAGTAAAGGTGGAGGATTTGGCCTCTGTTTTAGGAGGAAGGACACACTTTATGTCATAATAGAAATGAAACAGGAGGGGACAGGACAGATGCAGGTGGGTCTAGAGATTTGGTGGAAAAATTCCTACCTGATGGCTTATTTTTCCCTCTGAGAATTATGAGACAAGGTTATACACTGAGGTGGTTGAAGTCTAGAATGTATTGTGTGATGGTTTAGGTTGTGTGTCATCTTGGCTGGACCATGATTCTCGGTGGGTTGGCAGTTAGGATGTCATACCCCATGATGAGATCTGATGCAATGTAATCACATTCATGATAAGATCTGCTATGAGCAGCCAGTCAATTGAAAGGGAGTTTTCTCAGGTGTGTGACCTGTTTCTAATATGTATGGATGTTCTGGCAAAGCTATCTGGATTTTTACTTGATCTGGATCCGGAATCTGTCTCACCATCATCTGCCCTCCAATTCCTTGGATTTGAACCAGTGGTCTGCTTCATTGCCTGTAGATCGTGTGATTTTGCCTTACAGCCTGTGAGAGAGCAGCCTACCATCTCACCTGCTGGTCTTGCACTCATCAGTCCCTGCAGTGATGAGTCAAGAGAAGCCTCCATCCTGACCTCAAAACTTGGGACTTGCTTATATAATCTTTTCTTGAGCCAAATATCTCTCTTTCTCTCTGTATGTTTTAATTGTTTTGCTTCTCTTGGAAACCCAGCCTAAGAACAAAATAAGGAAAAATGTTCTGAGATGAGAACCTTAGAGAATATTCCCAAGTAAGGAGCCAAAGAACTAAGAAAAATATGTGCATAAGAATAAGAACAGGTAAACACAGAGGCAGAAGGAGAGCAAAGAGCCAAGGTTGAAATAGAAAAGCAAAAATCCCAGACAGAAGGAGTGTCAATGTCAGAGGACCTGATAAAAGCTATTGGAGTTCACAAATGGAAGGGTACTTTTTTTCTTTTTAAGTTTGTGTTATATGCTAAAAACTGTATGCAAACTGCTTCATAAACCTTACTTCACAGCTGAGTATATAAAGAATGTAATACTACCTGTAGATAGATTAAGCAATGTTCTTAAACTGAAGTAGAAAATAATGATATAATCTGTGATATAATCCTTTTTGTTTGTTTGTTTTAATGTAGGGATGACCGAATCTTAAGCTCATGCACCTACCATTTTACAGACTGTTTCAAAAGATTAATTAACATCTATAGGGCCCTGTGTTGGATTGGGTTCTCTAGAGAAACACAAAAACCAGCAAAGTATATATATATATATTTATAGAGAGAGAAAGAGAGAGAGAGAGAAATTTATCTTAGATAAATGGCTCACAAGCATGTAGAAGCCGACAAGTTCAAACTGAA
>NW_006921588.1:39682379-39683976 GCF_000298275.1 Orycteropus afer afer
GGGGATGGGGCCCAGGGCCGTCTGGCTTTCGCACGCACGGCAGAGGAGTTCAAGTCACAAAGTTCGTCTCTGGAGAGAGATGGGGCCCGGAGTCGTCTGGTTCCCGTAAGCACAGTAAAGCCAAGAGAATCAAGCTGACACGCAGTGCGCTGGTCACTGTTCCCAACAAAGAAAGAATCCAAAAACCTCCAGGGCGAGCAGCGAGCTGCTTGCTCCAGGAAGCATATATCTGGAATACCGTTCTTCCAGTTTGTCCCTGGGATAGTATTGCAGGTAGGCCACACCCCTGGGGAAACTCCCCCTAGGCCGACCAGCCGCTTAGAACGCAGTCATGTGATCCATCATGGGAACCACCACTCACAACTGGAGTCCAGCCAAGTTGACACATCTTCAACTATCACAGGCCCTTACTATGACCAGATATTTTCTTAAGTATTTTATTTGTGCAAGAGATTAGATTGCTGTGGGTAATAGAAAAAAAATAACTAATTGAAGAGAAATAAAAATAGAGCTGGATAGTATTGGCACTTACCTGAGGTAGAACAATGTGGTATGCTCCCAAATCATAATAAGTTATTTTACTAAAACCATAGAAAATATTCTTTATGGAGTGTTTATTGTTTAAATGCAAAATTGAAAGATGGCATAGGTTAAGATAGGATTAGACTGACATGGCCACTGACATGTAGGAGTTCACAAATTAAGCTTACTCCCATCAGCTAAAGAAAAATGGGGCAATCATTAAAAACAAATACATGAATAAAATATTGATACTAAGTAAATGCAAAGATCAAATTAAACTCACTGCTGTTGAGTCGGATCCAACTCATAGTGACTCCTCCTTGGGTTTCCGAGGCAGTATCTCTACAGAGGTATATTGTCCAATTTTCCTTCTGAGGAGTGCAATGCAAAGATAGTGCTCAGCAAATAGGACATTTTAAGAATTGGCTGTTATATATGATCAAGATTACAACATCTCTGCCCTAAAGTTGGGCCACCAGTTGGAATTTCTGGAGCAACATGACAGTTTTGCCGTATTTCCTTCCAGTCCCTTTGGGAAAAAGCTTATTTTTCCTGCAGGGGAGTCAGATTCTAGACAAGGGAAGGTTTAATGAGAACATACGACATTGCTTATAAGGAAGATCAAAGCAAAGGTAGGGCTGGAATGCTGGCAGTTTCAAGGTTGATGTTAAGAACAGTCTTATTTGTTCGCTCCAAATTCAAATATAGGACATTTACATACTCATGAAAGGAGCTCTGGTGGCATAGTGGTTAAAGCAGTCAGCTGCTAACCCAAAGGTTACTGGTTTGAACCCACCAGTGGCTCTGCAGGGAAAAGATAAGGCTTCTGTAAAGAATCCAGGACTTGGAAACCCTATGGGACAATTGTACTCTGCCCTATAGGGGCGTTATGAGTCAGAATTGACTCGATGGTAGTGGTTGGTGGTGGATACATGACATTACAATGTGAAGAACATTTATCATTGTATGTTGCTTTATCACTATCTCTAGCTACCTGTCTGTCTCTATTCTACCTTTTACTTTTCTATATACCTGAAAACTACACACTACACACACACACACACACACACATATA
>NW_006921588.1:39684076-39697546 GCF_000298275.1 Orycteropus afer afer
CTTTGTATATTGGCCATGCCTCTTACTACCGGCATTATACTGCAATTTCTACATTAGAAAATGATTTTCATATGATAGTAGATCATATTTACGGAGCTTGGTTGATTAAGACAGACATATATATATATATGTAAAGAGTCTAGAACAATCATTTTGCTAAATGCTATCCATATGACAATTTTTCTTCATGAGGAAAAATAATCCAGTTTATGCTGTTTGTAGAGGTCTTCTTATTTTCTAATCATTATGAAGCAAAAACTTGAAGTCAATAGTTACTCTAAGGAAGTAAGGTTCTTTACATTTTAATTAATTACTGCTGTTTATAATTAAACACTTTAAATCTCTCTCTCTCTCTCTCTCTCTCTTTCTTTACTGACTCTTTCAGTAAGACAGAGGCACTGAGATAAAGTAAGGACGTTTTATGTATTTATAGCGCAAACCTCGGTTTTCATGCAAGGCAAAGCTCCCTTTTCTTGTCATTTAGAAGAATTTTCCTGTCCACTTCTAGCCCTTTCTTAGAGAAAAGTAGTTTCCAGAAATCTATGCATTATATAAAAATCCATAGTGGAATGTGTTGGGAGCTTAGGTGAGCGTATATTTCCCTGCCATAAAGGAGCATTCTGGTTCAAAATGGAGATAGCTAACTTGAAGCACGTAAAGCTCCAGGGATAAAGTCTGCCCCTACCACATGGAAATTTCTTCTCCTGCTGCTAAAACCTTCTTGATTTTAGGACTGCGGTTTCTAATGTGTGGGAATGGCTGGGGAAGGCTGGAAAAGAAATCCTGAGTGATTTTCCTGTCCTTTCAAAATCTCCTTTTGAGTCCGGACGTGTCAGGCCACTGCTAAATCCGTCTGGCATAGCATTCCTGACAGGCAAAATTACTGACTTGGAGTTTGCCTTCACTAGGGCTTCTGTTTGAACTCCCTGGAAGCTGACATCCCTATAGAGTATGAAATTCACCACACTGCCTGTCAACAAGCTGGCAGTTTACTGGCCGTGCGTATTACCTGCTGGGCTGTTCTTCCATAGCAGAGAATCCTGTCTGATGATTTAGCCCGGAAAAGAGCCTGGCAGATTAACTGCGAATGAGCATCAGCAATCAAATGAGAGCATAATTCTAGCTCACTTAGGTGTTCATCTTTTATTCTTCAAGTTCCCTAGACAAAGCCGAAAGGACTACCTTCTAGCAACACATCATTTTAGTCATCTTTCAATTAAATCAAAGGTCTTGATGTGAAATAGATCATTTGGATCTACAATGTGAAATGGCAACACTATGGAGAGCAACAGATCGATAACTATTTATAAATAGATTTATCTGATTCATTTATCATATAGTGTGTCAGTGTGGTGCCAGTTGTGGGTTTATATATGTGCACCGAACTAGTTTTGGCTGAAATGTTTAGATATGAAGAAAAATAACAAGCTTAAATGTTTTCATCGAGAATATAAATATATAGCTAATTGAAATATAAACAGGTTGATAGATATGTAGCTACATACATGTATTCATACATGCACCAAAAGGGATAGACACTAAATTGAAATGTCAGTAAATTAAGGAATTTTGGAAGGGATATTAAAAATTCTGCTATTACCAATAAGCTTTTACTCTTCTCTTTTTCCCCAACTACAACATCAGCTGTTCCCTTCTTTCCTCTTCTCTTCCTTTTCTCAGTTTCCGTGCTCTCCATAACACTGGCTCCAGCCCCTAAGATTCAGCTGAGTGGCAGGACTGGCAGCAGGGAGCAGATTAGCAGCAATATTAAAAGACAGACCCCGGCTGCCTCCCTTCATCACTTTGCTCTCACATCTAACTTCAACCATCCCCCCAACTATGTAAAAGGCAATCAAAGATTAAGTGAAAGAAAAATATGTCAATGTTTTTACTATTAACAAAGAGATCTGTTTGTCTTACAGTTTGGTAAAAATGCCCTAGTAGGTTATGTTTACTTACTTTACTAAATTATTTTTTCATTTAAGTTTTGATTTTTAGCCCTGTGCTTCCAAAGCACATCACAAAGTGTCTGGCTGTAGTAACTCTCAGAAAACATCTAGTATATCTAGCATGGAGCACGACCACCATATGTGAAGATTATTATTATTATTATATTTTTTCTAGTGATCCTAACTAGGTGGCTTGGTGATGCTTATGGACCAGAATTAGTTTTCAAAGAAAGCCAATAAGGGAAGCAATGTTTCTCTATTTTGTCCTGATACCTAAGGCAGATAAAACCAATTTTAAAATATGCTGTCCTGTTGTCACGTTAATACCCTTATATTGGTCAAACCATGTAATCTGACATTAAATATCCAGTAAAATTTTGTTTTCACAATGCTGCCTCCTGCTGCAGCTATTTCCTATTAAAATTTATTCATTAAGTAGTTTGGAGCAAACACTAAGCTTCTCAGCTCCTTGGTGTTTTAATCTGTAAAATGGGGATGTTGATACTAGCTCATAGGTATAGCATGGTGATTAAGTATCATCTATTTTGTTAATACACCTAGGAGCTCTGGTGGCTAGTACCTATTTGACGGCTAACCAGATGATGGTGGTTTAAACCCACCAGCCACTCCTCGGAAGGAAGATTGGGCAATCTACTTCCTTAGAGATACTTCCTGGGAAACCCAAAGAGTGGACCCTAGATCTGATCTGACTCGACGGCAGTGAGTTTGGATTTTTTTTTGTTTTGTTTTGTTTTTTTTTAAACATACTACATAGTGTACAGGAAGTATTCAGCCACCATTGTTGTTGTTGTTGTTGTCGTCATTTTCCATTGAGTTCGACCCGACTCATAGTGATCCCTCATTGGGTTTCCAAGGCAGTATCACTACGGAAGTAGATTGCCCCATCTTCCTTCCTAGGAGTGGCTGGTGGGTTTGAACCACCAGCCTTCTGGTTAGCAGTCAAGTGCCTTAGGCACTACCCACCATTAGTTTAATCAAATTCAACCATTCCTTAAGGTTTAAATGAATTACCCAACTGATACTAATAGAAAAAAGTGTTACTATTATCATGTAAATTTATGCACCCAATAGCCCTTTCTAGGGGCCAATGCTTTAACCTCAAGCCTTTATTAATGGTAATAATATGCAATATGTATATAGATAGTGTTTTATAATATCAGAGATGTATAATATTCATGATGTCTCTTTATCCTTCCAGTGATCTCAAAACTGTTTCACAGATGAAATTGCTGATACTCCTAGAGCTTAACAAACAAGCATGAGGTCACATGTGTATCCAGTGGCAGAAGAAATACTCAAATTCATGTCTTCAGATTCTAATAGAGGGCAAAGCAAGACATTAGATCTGTTTTCAGCCATCAAATCATATAACTAGCATTAACAGCAAACAGGTTCTAGTCTACTGGAACTAACCTTTTCTGGGTTCAGGCAGTCTTCAAGTAAGTGAAAATCTGTACATGGATAGTATAGCTTTCCATGTTATCTCATAGTTTAATTCACATTCAAAAATCTCATTGAATTGTCTTTTTTTTTTTTTTTTTAAATGGTGATTTTGGACTTATTCAATGTGCTACTCCATATCCTGCCCCCTCCTTTTTCGTTGTTAAAGTTTTTTTTTTTTAGCAATATGGTAGTGACATAAATTTAGATAAAAACATTTTCAATTTGCTGACTCATTTGTTTAGAGCAATAAGTTTATATGCCAAAGTGTGGCTGACTTATTTGAACCTTCCATCAAAAATATAAGAATTTATTGTTTTTACATATTCTTAAGCACTGAAATTTAAGGTTTTCCTCGTGTTTTATTTCTTAGCCATGTAAGTTCATTTTATCTATCATACTGTTAGAACTACCCAATTTATTCATAATATTAGAAAAGAGGAAAGTGGGGGCAGAAAAATGGGAATTGCAGAATATATTTTACAATGTAGTGATCTGTAAATATCAGCATCTATTTTTTTAAAATAAAAGTAGGCTCCATTTTGAATGATTCTAGAAACTCTAAACTTTGTCCATTTTGAAGGATCAATCGAATAGTTGCAAATTATTACCACACTCTTTGTCAACTCTGAACTTTCTTAGTAAGAAATGTCTCAGTAAGACATTTATTCATCGTGGCTTATCCCAAGAAGATGTTCAGAACATTTACTATGACTTGTATTTTTTGAAAAGAAGAGAATATCGTCATTTTGTAAGAGTATAAACTGTTGACAGTTTGAAGGAAAAAGCTAGTGTGTAATTACATTGTCAAATATCCAACAATGCTCAAATTAATCTTCCTGTTTAGTTTTGCATTAATCATATTTTGTGTAAAGATTACCTGATCCTGTGCAGAAATTTCAGTACTCTGGCCTGATAACTTGTTTTAAAATGAGCTCCTCCAACAATTTGCTACTCAGTAGGTTGTTGGTACATCAAAAATTGTTCTGCAGCATCCATTGAAAATTTTTATGGGAAAATACAGGCAATCCTGGAGTTATGGACATCTGATTTACATACAACCTGAGATACGAACCAACCCCTATATGTTTTACCTTGATTGCAAAGCCAGAGACTGTGGATGGGAAGAGCTGGAGTGGCATCTTGCAGCAGGTGGCAGGTGCTTCCTGCACCAACCCTGCACCAGACTTGCCTGGGAAATGATGGCTGCACACAGGGCAGGTAGTGGCGTGACACTTCCAACACAGCCCTAGAGCTGGCACAGGTTCTGTCTGGGACTGGCAGGCCTCAAGGCCAGGCTGGAGGCTGCAGGTATGGGCCTGGCTTTGCACTTCACCTTGCTGGGTGCTGCTTTGGCTTGTCTACAGTTGGGTATGGCATGATGTCACTGGATCCCGACTTGGATTCTGACTGGCTCCTTCTCTGACTTACCTTAATAGAATCCCTATCTCTGTGCCCTGAACTCTGAGCTGGGCTCCAGGATCCTGGGGAGATCAAGGAAGGAGAATCTGGGCACAAGGGCTATGAGATCGCAGCCACCACCACCAGAAGGTGTGAGGAAGGTGTGAGGCTGAGTTCAGGCTTGCCATTGGCCATCTGGGAGCCACGGAGTCCTCGCATCTATGCCACTGGTAACATACAATGGTTCATAATAACAAACAGGTGCTATACTGAAACAAATACTAAAACATTATTATTTTTACTGTATTATTACGTTAAGGATATTTAGTGTTTCTTTAATGTTTTTTTATGCATACAAATATTTGACTAATTTACCTTAGATATAAACCGTGATTAACTGTTTTGGGTTATGTACAGGCTCGACTTAAAAACAGACTTAGGCACGAAGCTCATTTGTAATCTGGAGACTGCCTATACCTCAAAGAGATGATTTTTTTGGTTGGTTGTTTGCTTTTATAAAAGTAAAAAGAACATAGTTAGCTTGAACATCACCTCTAAACTTTTCATTCTAGAATGGTATGAATACTCTTAGACTAGAAGATGTAAAATTTCATCAAATGTCAGTCACTTCATACCACTGGCCTTACCATAGCCCTTTGGAGTGTTATAAGACTTATTTTTTTTTTATTGGAACTACACCAGGAATTACACTAGGAATTATGTCAGTCCTGCAGCAATTTTCAAGAAGCCACAAGTCCATGATCCTGAAACTTTGACTGCTGACAAGAAGTTGCTTGGAGCAGCAGTGTTATTAACAAGCCACCTTTCTTGCACCCCATCTGCACTGGAAGCCATCCGCAGCTCAACACCTCCATCTGTCTCTCTGTAGGATGGGGCGTGCACACCAGCAGGCTCCGACCATGAGGTTCAGTTTGCTGCTGAGTTACTCATCAAACATCCCACACTGTTTGGACTCTTTGCTCTTAGTATTGTAGGCTGCAGTCAGCCAGTCCCTGAGTCTGACAGAAGTGTACTTACTTTCTTTTGTAATGAAGGCTCTTTAGGTAGGAATTTTGATGATTTAGGAATGAAGATATTTTTATGTGTGTGCCCAGAGAGATCCCTTTGGTGCTGTGGGTGTGTCTCCTGAGATTTATTACAACCTATTATGGGGGATGGGATCCCTTTATTTGATGCCATTAGGACTTTGTTCTCTGCACAGTATCCTCTGAAGACTACCAGCTCGGATTCTTCCCCTAGCTTTTAAAAGGTCTCTGTGGACTAATAACTTCAGTGTTTCTGGATTAAAGTATAGAATATATATGCACCTACTTTTCTGTCCCCCTCTAGTCTTTTCCTAATAAAAGATTCTACTCTCATTTTTGTTTCTGGTTAGTAAGTGTTGTGTAAATAGTTTAAGATTATGTTGTCGAGTCCATTATCATGCATAGTGATCCTATAGGACAGAATAGAACTGTTCCATAGGGTTTCCAAGGTTGTAATATTTATGGAAGCAGATTGCCATATCTTTCTCCTGTGGAGTGCCTGCTGAGTTTGAATCACTGACTTTACAGTTAGTAGTTGAATGTTATACCCCTGTGCCACCAGGGTTCCTTTACTACCCATTAAAGTTTCTTTCTTCTTCTTTTTTTTATTTTTAAATTATAATGAACATTTTAACTGTTACTTGGGAGTCCTTTGATAATACAAATAGTTAATGTGCTTGAATGCTAACTGAAAAGTTGGAGATGCCTTTGAAGAAAGGCCTGGCAATCTACTGAAAAGTCAACCATTGGAAAACCTGTGGAGGACAGTTCTAGTCTGACACACATGAGATTAGAATCAACTCAATGACAACTGGTGACCACTACTTTGCTTCCAAATGGGAGTTACTCTTGCAAAACTTCATTTTCGTGTTTTGTTTTTCGTTTTTTTAGTTCTAACTTTCTGTTCTGATGGCAAGGCAAGAATTTTGTCCCTGGCTGAAAAACAAACAAATAAAAAAATCTACTGCCGTTGAGTCAATTCCAACTCATAGGAACTCCCAAAGGGTTTCCAAGGCTGTAAATCTTTATGGAAGCAGACTACCTCATCTTTCTTCTGTGGCACAGCTGTGGGTTCAAACCACTGATCTTTTGGTTAGCAGCCAAATACCTTAACACACTGCCACCTGAGCTCTTTTTTGCAATACAGGAAATCTTAGTGGTTGGCCAAAGAACAAGACCATTGATCTCATAAGTGATTTTTCCTTAAGACCCAATGCAGGAGAGAGGGCATGGACTACAGTATGGGAAGCACTATAATGTAGTGGGTAAGAGAAAGGCATGGGCATTGTTATAAGAAACCAGAATTCAAGATCTAACTTCGTGAATTATCACTTGCTTGGTATTTGGTGGCGTAGTGCCTAAGGCATTTGACTGTTAACCAGAAGGCTGGCTGTTCAAACCCACCAGCCACTCCTCAGAAGGAAGATTGGGCAATCTACTTCCATAGATACTGCCTCAGAAACCCAAGGAGAGGTCACTATGAGTCAAATCCGACTCAACACCAGTGAGTTTTTGGCATTAGGTAGGTTAAATTATCTAAGCCTTAATTTTGTTAGATGTATCAATTGTAAAATGAGGAAAATGATAGTAACTCTTAAAGTTCTTATATTAGTTAATGCATATATAGGGCTATGCATAAGACATGGCATATAGTAAACACGTAAATGTCAGATACTACTTACTACTGCTGTTATTGAGGACAGATTGTTCTTCCAAAAGCACAAGAGAAAATGAATCTGAATTATTCTTTTCACTTTACTATATAGATACTCTGTTTCATCAAACATCATAATTTTTAACACAAAGGTGGAGAAATTGAAAGTGAAAAAGAAAACTGTCATTTTAGGATCATATTCAGGATGTTTGCACTAGAATTCAGCCTAGAGTTCAAGACTTTAAGTCCTCCTGATGTTTCTTTCTATATAAAACTCTAATTCCTTCCACTCATATGGTGTTATATACCCAGAAGGCACTCAATAAAAATAACGACAAAAATCAACCCATTGCTACACACTGGAGTGAACTTAAAGATTTGTCTCATATTATTTTTAGTGTTCTTCAAAACACCCAGCTCCTTGAGGTGGTGGGAGAAGGAAAGCAACTCATGTTGCTTGTAAGCTTTTATGTCTTCTTGTTTAATATTGTTCTCGATCTTGGATGATGCTGCTATTACTATCATGTAGACAGTTGGTTCTTGAAATAACATTTGATCAAACACACAAACTAGCTAATTTTACAAAAGCAGGGAGATGGTTAACTTCATGTTGGACACCAAATGATGTCTACTTATCATATACTCTGACAAAGTTTAATAAAATTCCCTAATATGGGAATATTGAAATTACAGAGTCGAGTACAAGTAAAATTGTGGAAATCTGAAGATAGGTGGGTTTTACCAATGTCAATATTCTGATTGTGAAATTATATTATACTTCTGTAAAATGTTATCATTGGTAAAAACTGAGCAAAGTATAGAGAGGATTTTCCTATATTACATGCAAGACTATAACTAAAATTATAATAAATAAAAATTTTAATTAAAAATATAAAATGTAAATATCCTCTTAAGGATTCATATTTATAAATAATTCATTCAACACACCTTCTACAGCTCATTGTTTTTTATAGCCCATAAATGGGAAGTTTGATGAAAGGTATTTTCACAATCAAATCCTTTGATAAGTCTGTGGACTTTTGATTTCATAGAAAAACGGCATGAAGTGGCCAACCTACAATCTTCTTTCTTTCATAAGAACATAGGAAATTGGGACAATCATCACTTTTGGACTTAAAAATAATTGGCCAGATGATTAATAGAATACACAAAAGAAATTTGCATAGAAAGCAAGACAGAAATGTCTTCAAAAGAAGAGTAACTTCAACTGATCTATTCTAAAAACAGAATGGAATATTGTGAAAAAATGTAAAATTGAGGACAGCTTCCATCTTTGAATTCTGAAATGTATACAACCATTAGCACCAGTAGCAGATGCTCCTCCTGGGAGTATAAAAACAGTTATTTTCTGATTATCTTGTCTGATATCTTAGTGTCCCATCACCTAGAATGTAATACTTTTGTTTATTTTGTCTGCCAGAGTATCTTCGTTTTATTGCTACGATCATATGGTGAGGACTCACATTTCTCATGGTAACAATGATTTTAATCCAATCATGTGAGCATCAAGAATTGTTATCAATACCTAAAGATCCAAAATAACCCTAGACCACTAAAAGTGGTACACTTGAGTGTTAGCATGGTAGGAATCAGTGACAATACATCTTTGTCTTTTAGACCTCAATAGAACCATGCTGATTTTAGCCATGGGAAAGACTGTGGAAGGGGAGGAAACTATGACTTTCCAGCTGTGTTTCTGTAACTCAGATATTTACAGCTGAGAAAACTAATCCCTTTGGCTTCGCTTGCCTTTAACAAAAACAGTAACGGTGCATAATGTGCAAGATCAGGGCTGATCATAGTAGAGTACTACGCATATTTGCTTTGACTTAAGCTAAAGCAAAATGAGGGAAAAAAAAAAATCAAACTTTATTTGGGCTACCTCACAACTATTCGCAGATCCACTCCCATTATCTAATGTCCCCAAATAGGCTTTAGAGGGTAAATTTCACATTTTCTATATATGTAAGTACCATTCCATCTTCAGAAGCTCTGGTGGCACAGTGGTTACAGTATTCAGCTGCTAACCTAAAAGTCAGTGGTTTGAACCACCAGCTGCTCTGTGGGAGAAAGACGAAGGAGTCTGTTTCCATAAAGATTTACAGCCTTGGCAACCCTGTGGGGCAGTTCTACTCTGTCTTATAGGATCACTATGAGTCAGAATTGACTCTACAGCAGTGGGTTTATTCCATCTTCAAAATTCTGAAAATTACATTATGCAACTTTGAAGCATCTATATTTGTTACCTTAGGTTGTTAGATAACGAGTTATAGAGAAAGATGTGGGAGACACGTCTTTTTTTCTGATTGTAACTCAGTGCCTGGTGACTATGCTTGCACAGACCTTTAAACTAAGACCACTAGAGTCTTCACCTACTTTCCCAACAATCTGCATGTCGGTGCTTTCATCTTCCACTCTCAGATTTAGTTGAAAATCTCCCAAAGTGTAGCTCATATAACTCTTCTTGAAAGGCAACTGCTCAATCAAATGTTCTTGACTTCAAGGAAGTTTTGTGGAAACTAATGATAGGAGTATCTTGATGATCCCCAAACTCTTAGGTAAATAAGGAACTCTAGGGAATGATGTGGTTATACTAACAGCTTATTTACAAATGTAGTCTTTATTTTGGCTATTTTCGTTTTTGTGTGTGGTTTTTACTGAACACTTTTAAGGCACATGAGTATGCATTTGCTGCTCATTATGCACTGCAGTTCTGGGGCAAAGCTGGGTACAAAGAGACTCTGAAGGACAACCCGACCATTCATCTGCACGCATGTACCATGCTGGCTGCTGTGTGCTGTAGAAAGAGGCTCTGCAGATTCTCCGATTGGAAGAAATAATGAGCTTAAGGCAATAGCTCCTCTGAAAACAGTTGGCAGTTAGATAATGATGGTTATTCTGCAAATTCCAGAGATATCGCCCAAGAAGGATGAACGATGCGTATGATGAAAGGAAGGCTAAAATCTACCACCTTTCTTTTAAGGGTAAACACATAAGATACTGTTCAGTATGATGGCAGTGTTGCCTGAGGTGTATCGTACTGCATAATAAATGGCACCACATTACAGAACAAATTTCTTTCTGAACAAGGTTATTAAGAAAGAAATTAGACTTGGTGGGGAGATTTGCAAAGTGGAAGCTAAAATTTTGGCCTGAAGTTTGGTTCTTCTATGTGCTCTCTTGCTAAAATTACTTGATGATTAGCAACTTGGTCCTTCCCTTTTGTACAATGAAAGTAGGCTGGTAAACTTAAAACAGTGTTTACAGATGTCAATACCATTGATTAAAAAGTAAAAGTTCTGTCAAACAGTAGTTTGATCTTCATGACAGCAAACAGCCTGTTTGATGTTTTTATTGAATCAATTGATTTTTTTTTTCACTGAATTGATTGGTTGTTTTACTGTCATGTGGACACTTCCTAAATCAACATGTGCCACTATAGAGTCTGAACCATGGATGCCTCTAGAATTTCAGGCTAACATAGTCTATAACACTTAAATTGCATTAGAATAAATAGTATCATTGATGAGGGGAAAAAAAAAGATGTGAAGCTTTTCCCTTGTCTTTTCTCAATAAAATCCAGAATTCAAGCAACTCAGTACTGTAAAAGGTCTTTTTTTTTTAAAAAAAATCTTGTTCAAGTATGTACTTTGGATGTTGATTGAGTTGTTAGAGAATACTTTATCAATAAAGGGAAGTTGATTTGCCATAGATTTTTAAGGATAAAAGAAAAAGGCAACAGTTGTTCGCCTCCATTCCAACCATTTTGTCTCATCTTTTGTACCCAAGCTTACATATTAATGAGGTTTTCCTGACCTTTCAAAGGGTATTATCAAATCTCCTGGGAAGGAAGGTTGGGCAATCTACTTCCGTAGTGATAAAGCCTCAGAAACCCAAGTAGGGTCGCTGTGAGTCGGGTCTGACTCCATGGTAAATGACAACAGCAACATTCTTTATTCTTGCCAAGATTTTTCAAAAATACCCACAAAATACATCCTGTATAATTTTATTTATTTTCCCTAATAAATTTATTTCCTAATAAATTCTGCCACTCCTCGGAAGGAAGGTTGGGCAATACTACTTCCGTAGTGATACTGCCTCGGAAACCCAAGGAGGGGTCGCTATGAGTTGGGGCTGACTCCACGGCAAATAACAACAACAACAATAAATTTTGCATGGTGTAGTCTTGTTCTATTGTAGTTTTTGCATATACACTTGATTTACACAGTTGGGAAAGTACACATGTATTCTCTGATTGAGTTAACAAAATGGTGCTACTCCCATTCCCGTACTTTAAATACAATAGAGCTTTGAAATTACTTGAAACAACCCTTGATTTAGATGTGCCAAAGTTATTTACACATTTGTTTCAGTTAGAGATCAATGTGCGATTCAGTTCACATCTTTTAAATGTATATTTTCCAGTTGCACTTTTTAATGTCAACTGAAGGAATCATGTTTTTTTCTAAGTTTTCAAGAGAAATTTAATGTACACATTTGACTAAATTACACATACATTCTCTGATTGAGTTAACAAAGTGGTGTTGCTGTCATTCTGATACATGAATTTATAAGTGACTTCCAAATTTATGCATTTTGACTTAGTTTACAAGATGTGAATGTTTCTCACGTCTTTGGGTCATTAGAATGCAATATACATTTCTGTTCCTATTAGCTAAATTGTGAATTTAAACCTTGTACTGCTGAAGTATAACTTTGAAAATTCTTGTTTTATTGTAGCTTTTGTACGTACACTTGATTTGCACGGTTGTGAATGATACACATGCATTCTCTGATGGAGTTAACAAAGTGTGGTTACTCCCATTCAGGTACTTTCAAAACAATAAGAGTTTTGCAATTTCTTGAAATAACCCTTCATTTAGATCTGCGAAAGTTATTTATGCATTGCTTTCAGTAGAGATCAGGTCTCATTGATAAAAGGTATGTTTTCTAGTTGCACTTGTTAAATTGATCTGAAGATATTATGTTTTTTCAAAGTTTTCAACAGAAATTTGACTAGGAAGAAGGAAGAGGCCATCCACTTTGCAAATAATTGGCCAGGGAAAACCTTATGAATAACAATGGAACACTGTTTGATACATTACTGCGCAACTTTATGAATAGTCCGGTTAGGTTGGAAGGCTCTCAAAATAGGACTGGGAAAGAGCTGCCAAATCTGAATGAATCCAGCCTTACTCATGTGAATAAGGTAGAGCTTTCGAGACCTCCATTTGCTGATGTGGCACCACTCAAATTGAAGACAAACAGCTGCAGACATCCATTAATCATCAGAACATGGAATGTACAAAGTATGAATCTAGGAAAATTGGAAGTTGTCAAAAATGAAATGGAACGCGTGAAGATTGATATCCTTGGCATTAGTGAGCTGAAAAGGACTGGTTTTGGCCATTTTGAATCTGACAACCATGTGATCTATTATGCTGGGAATGACAGTTTGAAGAGGAATGGAGAGCCATTCATCATAACAAAGGATGTTTCATGATCTGTCCTGAAGTACAATGCTGTCAGTGATAGGATAATATCCATACACTTACAAGGAAGACCCATTAATACGACTATTATTCAAATTTATGCCCCAACCACCAAAGCCAAAGATGAGGAAATTGAAGAATTTTATCAGCTTCTACAATCTGAAATTGACCAAATATGCAATCAGGATGGGTTAATTATCACTGGTGACTGAAATGCAAAAGTTGGAAACAAAGAAGAATCACCGATAGTTGGAAAATATGGCCTTGGTGATAGAAATAATGCTGGAACTTGCCTGGTAGAATATTGCAAGACCAATGACTTGTTCATTGCAAACACCTTTTTCCAACAACACAAACAGTGGCTCTACACGTGGACTTCATCAGATGGAACACACAGGAATCAGATTGACTGTATCTGTGGCAAGAGGCAGTGGAAAAGCTCAATA
>NW_006921588.1:39699021-39712017 GCF_000298275.1 Orycteropus afer afer
GAAGAATGCTGAAAGTACCATGGACTGCTAAAAGAACTAACAGATCTGTCCTGGAGGAAGTGCACCCAAAATGCTCCTTGGAAGTGAGAATGGGCAGACTTCGTCTCATCTATTTTAGTCATGTTGTCAGAAGGGACCATTCCTTGGAGAAGGATGTCATACTTGGTAGGGTGGAGAGTGGTTGAAAGAGGGGGAGGCCTTCAATGAGATGGATTGACATGGTGGCTGCAATGATGGGCTCAAGTATACCAGGGATCATAGAGCTGGCACGGGATCAGGCAATGTTTCATTCTGATGTGTATGGGGTCGCTATGAGTTGGAAACGACTCGTTGGCACCTAACGACAACAACAACAACAGTAAATTTAGATTTCCTGATAGGCTTTTGTTTTAACAGTAGAGCGTAGGCACAAAGATAGAGCATATTTTCTTCTACCTATAAAAGTGATGCACTGGTCATCTACTTTGCATATGGTGGGAGGAGAGTATAGTTGCAGAGTTTTTAACTGTCCTGGTTTTAATGCAACACATTAAACATCACATATCAGAGAGATAAAGTTGATATTGCTTATATACTCAGCATTTTGTCTTCCTCAAGGGCTGCAATAGGATCTATATACTAGGTAGATGGTGATGGACCTAGAGGGTAAGTTTATAACAGCTCTGATCCATCAACTCTCAGTGCACATTGGGGTTGTTCAACACTCCTAATTTATTAATAATGAAATTCTGTTTATTTAATGCACTCCTTCTCCCTCTGACACTAACCAAACTTTGCCTCTAGAGTTTTTCCTGTGTGATTAATTTACTCATTCATTTATTCATCCACACTCCTCGGATCCCCAGATCCACTTTAAGACATTTCATTTTCATCACCTTTCAGACCTTTTTTTTCTCATTTGATTGACCTAAGATATCTGACACAAATATTATTATTTCACTTTTCACTTTAACTTCCAAATATCTCTCTACTTATATCATTCTTACATCTCAAACATTTTATTTATTTCTAGACATCTTTTCTTTCTTTCCTACCATTTAAGAACACTTTTACCACAGAGAGAGTTCTTTTCCCTCCCACACAAAAATACTTTGTAATTAATCCATTTCTTTTGAGTATATAATGATTTTTTTCAGCTCCATCATCATTGCCCACAAATATATTAATGTTTTCTATAACTAAAGAAAAAGATATCTTGAGCTCTTGGTACTCTAAAGAGTTACTACTCTTTTATACTGCCAAATTTCTCCAAAAGACAATTTGTAATTCCAGCTACCATTCCCTCACTGCTTAATCCTAACACCGGCTTCCATCCTCATCACTTTACAGGAACTCTTTTCCCCAAGGTCACCAGTGTCTTCCTAATTGCCAAATTCAACAGTGTGTTATCAGTCCTAATTCCTGAAATCACTGTAGCATTAAACACTTACTTGACTTCTTTGACTCTTACCTCCTTTTTTTTTTTTTTTTTCTTGTCCTTCAGAGAACTCATGCATTCACATGGCTTCAATTTTAAGCAGCCAGGATGGATGGAAAGAGTTTTGATATCAAACATATAACAATTCTAATTCTCACTGATTCTTCCATTTGCTCCCTAAGTGATCTCAGACAAATTTCTTAACTTTTCTAAACCACAGTTTCTTCATCTGCAAAGTAGGAATAATAATGCCTATTGCATAGGATTGATAGGACTAAATGAGATTGCACAACATGTAATGGGTGCTAGGTATTAGTTTTCTTCCTGTCTTTAGAGTTTTCTGAGTGATAAGTTTTGATCATATTGAAAGTACCAAGGGTTCCAGAAGAACAAACAAATCTGTCCTGGAAGAAGTACAGCCAGAATGCTCCTTGGAAGCAAGAATGCACAGATTTCATCTCTTGTAACTTGGTCTTGTGATCAGAAGGGACCAGTCCCTGGAGAAGGATATTATGTGTGGTAAAGTAGAGGATCAAAAAAAAGAAGACCCTCATGATATGGGTTGACACAGTGGCTACAATGATGGGATCAAGCACAGCAACAGTTGTGAGGATGGTCCAGGATCAGGTAGTGTTTCAGTCTCTTGTACCTAGGGTTGCTTTGAGTCAGAAGCAACTCAATGGCACTTAACAACCACAAGTGTGGGTCATATATTGTCTTGGTTGCTTATTTCTCCTGAATTCTTCTACTGCCACCTCAGTTGTTAATATCAAATAAAATACAATTCATCTTTTTGCCCTCTCTAATCACCACCCCAATCTTTCCCTTTAGAAATTCTCCTTTTGTTTCAGAGCCATCATGTGCTTCACAGAGGCCAAATGACAACTCTCTGGGTTGGGCTGGAAAGCTTTGGCCTTGTGCCTTAGAAGGGGTCACGGACACAGGCCTTCTGGGGATCTTGAGAGCTGTGGCTGCCACTATCTGTTTCGACTCCACTCTAGCTCTACTTAAGTTTTCCCTCCTTTGTTTTACTTGGTGAGTTGGCTTGTTCCCAAATTTTACCCCTGACTTTCTTCTTTCTGAGCCCCAAATAGACTCTCAGTCCTGATTTGGAGTCATTCTTTGCTCTCTCACCAACTGTTTGATAATTCCTATATGGGTTGATAACCATGTTCATGGTTTGGGGGCCTGCCTGGATTGCCTTCCTGGATAGCTCTCTGTTCCCCTCATCTGACACAAATCCACAATTATCAAAGCCACTTCAAAGAACTGGCTTCCAAGATTTGCCCATTCAGGGTGTGACGAGTAATGTCATTACTTTCCGAAAGTCTCTTCAACTGGCAAATTTGAATTAACATTTTATCATTATTTCCTTCCTTTTCTACTGGGACAGCCTCAGATCTATTCAATCAATAGTTGTTTTAGTTTTGCAATTACTCATACATCCATTTTTCTTTTATTAATTATAACATTAATGCCATCAATAATAATAATATTAACATTTATTGACACCCTATTATATGCCAGACAATGTGACAAAGACTTTACACAGTTGATCTATTTAATCTTAACAATACACCTATAAAATAGACATAAAACAATACACAAAAAATGATTTTGACTCATAGAGATCCTTAAGGACAGAGTAGAACTGGCTGGTAGGATTTCCAAGGCTGTAAATCTTTATGGAATCAGACTGCCACATCTTTCTCCCATGAGCAGCTGGGGGGTTTAAACTGCCAACCTTTTAATTAGTAGCTGAGCACTTAACCACTGCACTATCAGGGCTCCTTAAAGGAAGGTTACTAGAGCCAATTTATAAGAGAGAAAATGAGGCTTAGAGAGGTTAAATACCTTGCTCCAAGTCATGGGAAGTGGTACCAGTACCAATTGTCATCAAATCAATTCTGACTCTTGGTAACCCCATGTGTGTCAGAGTAGAGCTGTGCTCCAGAGGGTGTCCAATGACTGTTTTTTTTCAGAAATAGGTCACCAAGTCTTTTTCCTGAGGTGCCTCAGAGTGTATTGGAACCTCCAACTTTTCAGTTAACAGCCGAATGCATTAACTATGTTGTGTTGTTTTTATGTGCTGTCGAGTCAGACCCAACTCATAGCGACCCCTCTTTGGGTTTCCGAGGCAGTATTGCTGCAGAAGTGGATTGCCCAACCTTCCTTCTGAGGAGTGGCTGGTGGATTTGAAATGTCAGCCTTCTAGTTAGCAGTCAAGTGCCTTAGGCACACCCTGTGAGAGCTCCTGCATTAACTATGAGTAATTGTTGTTGTAGGTACCATTGAGTGGGCTCTGACTCAGAGTGACCCTATGTTCAACAGAATGAAATGCTGCCTAGTCCTGTGCCATGCTCACAATATTTGGTATGTTGAGCCCATTGTCACAGGCACTGTGTCAGTCCATCTCATTGAGGACCTTCCCCTTTTTGCTGACCCTCTGCTTTACCAAGCATGATAGCCTTCTCCAGGGACCAGTCCCTTCTGACAACAAAACCAACATACATGAGATGAAGTCTGGCCAGTCTCACTTCAAAGGAGCAAACAAGCTGCACTTCTTCCAAGACAGATTTGTTTATTCTTCTGTCAGTCCATGATATTTTCAGTACTCTTTGCCAATACCACGATTCAAATTCAGTTCTCCTGTTGTCTTTCTTATTCATTGTCCAACTTCCACATCCATATGAGGCAATTTAAAATATCATTGCTGGGGTCAGGCACACCTTAGTCTTCAAAGTGACATCTTTACTCCTTAACATTTTAAACAGGTCTTTAGGACAGATTTTCCCAGTGCAATACATTGTCTGATTTCTTGACTGCTGCTGCCATGGACATTAATTGTGGATCCACGTAAAATAAAATCTGTGACAATTTTAATCTTTCCTCTGTTTATCATGATGTTACTCATTGGTCTAATTGTAAGGATGTTTATTTTCTTTACGTTGAGCTGTAATCCATACTAAAGGTTGTGGTCTTTGCTCTTCATCAGTAAGTGCTTTAAGTCATCTTAACTTTCAGCAAGTAAGCTTATGTCATCTACATATCACAAGTTGTTAATGAGTTTTTCTCCAATCCTGTTCCATGTTCTTCTTCATACAGTCCAGCTTCTAGGGTTATTTACTCAACATACAGAAAGAATACAAATTGTGAAGTAATACAACCCTGACACACACCTTTCCTGGTTTTAAACCATTCACTACCTCCTTGTACTGTTCAAACAACTGCCTCTTGGTCTATGTATAGATTCCTCAAGAGCACAATTAAGTGTTCTGGAATTCCCATTCTTTGCAATGCTATCCATAATTGTCTAAGATCCACACAGTCGAATAACTTTACATAGTCAATGAAACACAGATAAACATATTTCTGGTATTCTTTGTTTTCAGCCAAGATCCATCAGACTTTAGCAATGATATCTTTGGCCCACCATTTCTTCTGAATCTGGCTTCAATTTCTACAAGTTTCCCATCAATGTAATGCTGCAACCATTTTACAAATTATCTTTAGCAAAATTTTACTTGCGTATGATATTTATTAATGATATTGTTTGATAATTTCCACACTCTGTTGGATCATCTTTCTTTGGAATGTGCACACATATAGATCTCTTCTAGTTGGTTGGTCAGGGACCTGTCTTCCAAATTTCTTGGAATAAATGAATGAGTGTCTCCAGTGCTGTATCTGTTACAGAGTGCATCTCAGTTGGTATTCTGTCAATTCCTGGAGACTAGTTTTTCACCAATTCCTTCAGTGCAGCTAGGACTTCTTCCTTTCATACTATTGGTTCTTAATCATATGCTGCCTCCTGAAATAGCTGAATGTCAACCAATTCTTTATGGTCCAATGACTGTGTATTCTTTCAAACACCTTTGATGCTTCCTGCATCATTTGATATTTTGCCCTTAGAATGCTCTAATATTGCAGCTCGACTTTGAATTATTTCTTCAGCTCTTTCAGCTTGAGAAAGGCCAAGCATATTCTTACCTTTTGGTTTTCTAATTACAAGTCTCCACACATTTCATTATAATACCTTACTTTGTCTTCTTTAGACAAAGACAAAGAACCCTTTGAAATTTGTTCAGCTCTTTTATCTCATCATTTCTTCCATTTGGTTTTGCAACTTTCCACTCAAGAGTAAGTTTCAGAGTCTTTTCTGGCATCCATTGTTTGCTTTTTCTTCCTTTCCTGTCTTTGTAATGACCTTTTACTTTCTTCATGTGTGATGTTCTTAATGTCATCCCACAACTATTCTGATCTTTGGTCATTGGTCTTCGATGTTTCAAATTTATTCTTTATATGGTATCTAAATTCAGGTGGGATACAGTGAAGGTTAGGAGATCTGGTAGAATAGTGCCTTTGACTGCTAACCAGAAGGCTGGTGGTTCAAATGCACCAGTCACTCCTTGGAAGGAAGATTGGGCAATCTACTTCCATAGTGATATTGCCCCGGAAATGCAAAGAGGGGTCTTTATGAGTTGGATCTGACTCCACGGCAGTGAGTTTGGTTTGTTTGGTTTGGTATAGTGAAGGTTGTGTTTTGGCTCTCCTGGACTTATTTTAATTTTCTTCAGCTTCAACTTGAACTCGCATATGAGTGAATGATGGTTTGTTCCACAGTCAGCTCCTTGTCTCGTTCTGAATGATGATATTGAGCTTCTCCATTGCCTCTTTCCACAGAAGTAGTCAATTTGATTCCTGTGTATTCCATCTGGTGAGGTCTATGTGTATAGTTGCTGTTTATGTTGTTGAATAAAGGTATTTGTAAGGAATGAATTTTTGGTCTTGCAAAATTCTTTCATGCAGTCTCTGGCATCATTTATATCACCAAGACCATATTTTCCAACTACTGATGCTGGATAGAGGTTTAAGCCAAGAGTTGGCAGCTTCCAAACCCAATTCTTATTCTCTGTTTTATATTGTTTGAAGCGATCACACTGTGTATTTTTCATAAATATTTCCTAGGTTTCATAGCATTATAACCACAAGTTTTACGAAGTTGGACTAAACAAGTGATTTCATGTAATTAAGAATAAATTGCTACTTAAGTAAATATTTGCCCAGTATTGCAATGGACAGAAATAAAAATAGTTATAAATGCCAAGAATCAGGGGAAGGGAGGAGTAATATGAGATTATGGAGAAAAGAAATGCCTGAAAATTTGATTTCTGATACTGTCAATTTACTTAATAAGTGGAGAAGTTCTCTGGCAGGGAAAGGAGGTATATTTGAAAAGACATGAAACTGAAACAGAGCTATTTGTATCAGGCAATAAGAAGTCAATGGAGATGAGTAGTGTGTGGCTTAGGAGGACAGCTTACTGATTGAAATATTTTCTATTAACATTAAGCCTTGAACATGTGCATTGTAATGTCAAACCAGTTTGTATGGAAATTCTAGCACTTGGTTGTGCATTGTTTCAAAGCACTGGACTTGAAATCTGAATTCTGAGTTGTCCTCTTGGCTCTATCACTAAGCAGCCATTTGACCTTGGACAAATCACATAACCTTCCTGTTCCTAAGTTTGTCATCTTTAAAATTCCTGGGAGTTAGACTGAATGAACTCTAAGGCTCCTCCCTGCTTTACCATTGCAATATTCTGTATGTCCAAATCATGGTGATGACTTACGGCTTAGGTGCAGCCCACTACTTATGCTACACATTTACTAACATTATATATGGATGTCACAGTTGCTCTGGACACTCAGATTATGGAGGAAATTTTAAATCTTGATAAGAGAGTTCCCAAATGGAGGATAAGCACATGACAGTAGAGGTTATGAACCTTTTGTAACGTACCAGAGTATGTTAGCATTCTGCCCTGCCACAAAGGTCCCCTTCTAATTCTTGAATCAAGCCCTTTTCTGCCCCTTGGTGCATCTATTTCATCACAGCTGCTGCACATAACTTCAGCACGTGCACGGGAGGGTCTGTGCAAGTGAACATGTGAAAGCACAATTACAACTGAAAAAAGGGAATAATTTGCTCAGTGGTTTAGTATCTCAGGATCTAAAGAACAATTCCTCAGCTAGACTAGTAGACCCAAATTGTCCCTTTATTGCTTCACTAAAACATACCACTTTGCCCAATTCATTTATTGACTTTTTCATCTCAAGCACAAATTCTTACCTGGGTAGAAGTTAAAGGTCCACAACACACTAATTGTAAAAGTAAATGTGCCAATTTGACAGAATTCTAAAACCACAGGAAATGCCTGTGAACTTGACAACTCCTAAAAATTAAGTCTGAATTTTTTTCATTTTTTTAAAATTTTTTAAAGAGGCTTTGGATGCTTCTTTAAAAAACTTCATCTCCTTGGTTCAAGAGTTTGTAAATCCTTGGGAAATGAGAAATGAACTTGGGTGGTGTCAATTTCAGAATAAAGTGGGAAACAATGAGGGTGATTTTTTGAAACCAACACAAAGCTGGCTGCTGTGATTTGCTTTCTGCTACACACAAAATATCACCCTGGCTTCCAGAAATACACATTACTTATAGAAGTAACCAAACTTTATTTATTTATTTTACTACTCTGCTTTGCAGTAAACAAGCAAGAGTTAAAACACGTGAACAATTTTTAGAGAAAACCTCATGACTAGCAATCTGTGCTAATAAGATTCTTTCCTTCTTGCAAGATTCACAGAAAGCCCTCGATCCATGCCGAGCACATTCAAAGGCAAGGGACTAAGAGCTCCCCTCACAGGTTCATTATCATTCTCAGGTTATCCCAAGCCAAGTGAATCAGGAAAGCAAATGAATTAGTGAGAATTAAGGAGCCTCTGTGGTCTGAACCCACTCCAAATCTCAGCTAAGATGAAAGGTAGACGGTGATGTCTTATGTCCCAGGGTCCTCAAGATTGGAGCCCCAGTGCCTTGCTGTTCCTCTAGAGCCTTGCAGAAATGTGCAGGCAGTTAATGTTGCCTAACATCTCCTGACCGTGGGTTCAGCCATGTGGGAAAAGTTTTACGAGACTGCAAAACCAAACCCCCTTTCACTCACAATTAATTACAGAAGGCTTGCTATAGTACCTAGCTGTCAATGAGTCTAGCGTGGGCACTTTTCATCTTATTTTGGTCACTTATTAATAATCAAAGATACCAGGGTAATATTTTATTTTAGGGTGCTTTCAAATGGGGTATTTGAAGATCAATTCTATAAAATATTTGAACTGCTATGTGTTAAGCTTCATTGGAAATAAAGCCTTGAGCTAAGGAGTAGAATTTAAATATGAACTAAAGTCTGTGGAATTAAAGAAGATTTATTTATTTATTTATTTATTTTAAATTGTTGTTTTAAATGCTATTGGCAAACAGGAGTGCGCAGAGTGGGGAGGATGAAGTATCATTGAGGGAGGGGGCATGCTTGTGTACTTGTGCTGAAGATGCAGTGATCCTTGGGAGTATTTGTGGGATTTAAACAAAACATGTAATAAAGGTTTGGGAGTAGCAGTTTGTTTTCATTAAATACTTGTTACTGCTAATTATATTTGATCACTATAAAGAATACAGTTTAATTAAAGAAACACAGTGGTTAGGAAAATATTTGATTTCCAAAGGAGAACAATTTATCTTTGCATTAACAAGTAGGGAAAAAGTAATTGTGACTGTATTTTTCAGTATGTTATTGGTTTTCATGGAGGAGTTTATTCCATTCAGGAGGAAATATCTTCTTGTCTCTGTTATGAAAATTATAGTAAAGTACTAATTTCAGATTGTGCTGCTTGTAAGCATGCCTCAATTTATTTAACCAAAGTATTTTAAAAATGAAGCATTTGGCAAACGATATTACACAATATATTCTAGTATCAATCTGCATTAACATATCTTTTTCCTCTTTGGAGATAGTTTCAATGTTAACTCTTTCACTGAATGTTGAAATGTCTTGTGACATACGTGTTTTCTTAATCAACACATGGTTTTCATTTTAATTTTGCAAGGTAATATTTCAACAGTGGGTCTGGAGGAAGTTAATGAAAAATGAAGGCAGATAACTGAAGCCTAGCATTCAAAGTTGCTTGCATATTATTGTACATAACCGCTCTTTTAAACAATCACATTAGAAAAATTTAACTTTAAAAAGTGTATCCTCCTTATGCCAGTTTAATTTGAGTGATCTACTAGGAGTTCTTTAAGTTTAATGGACAAGGGTATATCTCAGATACAGTTATTACATTCTTAAGAAAAACCACAATTCAAATATTGTACTTACAATATATAAATGTCAGGCATGACTCTCACCTAAAACAACAGATTCCTTTCATTACAAGCTTAACACCATGAACATACAAAAAGTAAGTTCATTAACAGTTTTACGTTGTATTTGAAAAATAAGTTACTTTTATCTTTTCATTTAAAACATCTGCCTGTGAATTGTAAATTCTTTGGACTTTTTGTTGATTTTAACCATTTCTGCTTAGAATTCTTAAGCACTGCTATAATTTACATACTTATATATTTGGATAATGGTATTCTTTAAAGCTTCTTTTGTCCCATAGAGAAAGTTAAACCTAAAAGACAGATTTAAAATATAGTTTAAATATGTTTGAGACTTCATAACTATTTTTCTTTTTACATTATAATTTAAATATTTATTTTCTCTTTGACAGATAAAAAATTAGACCTTACTCCAAGACTTATGTTTATAAGTTTCCAATTATGTTTAAGTAGAAAAGAGAAATGCACTTATTTTTACAGTTACACTGTATTCTTTTATTATTATTTTTTCACTTTTTATTATCATCAAGTAACTATCTTCTGATGAGAAGACTTTCCTTTTTTTTCCTTTGTAAAATTAAAAAATTCAACACTTTTGGGTAGAGGAGAAAAATAAACTTGCAGCCTTTTTATAAATTATATTAATGTGTATGAAAACCTGCACATTCACAAAAATGCTAAATCTGTAAGCAATTTTCCACTGAAATCAGCTTCTACCAGATTTTGAATAAAGCACAGGAAAGCAATTAGAGTAGTTTAGCACACAACGGACAGCCTAGAGAGCAGCTTTCTGCATACTTGTATCAAAGCAGAAACACACCCTTGCTAATAGAAATATTATTTAAAATGCTGTGAATCGGCAGCCACCTGCAACAGTAGCAACAGCAAGCAGTCCTGCGTTAGCACAACAGCCTGCCATGCCCTTGCGCTGCCCACAAATGACCAGGGAAATCCCAGAGGTACTCTTGAATTTCTGCATTCTCATTTCTTCAGCTGTAAAATATCTGTCACTCACATCCCACACTGGCCAAAGTGACACCTGCCAGTCTCAAGAACAAGGACAAATTATTGTCCCTCTGCCAACTGCATCTCAGAAATGAGTACAGAGCAGTGGTAGGGCCATGCATCTAATGGTACATTGTGAAACATGAAATCTCATTTTTGGGTATTTCAAGTAGGCTAATTTGCAGCAACTTATTGTTGTTTCACATTATGGAACATAAACTTTTCCGGTCCACTGTGCATCGTATTAAAATATATCCATTTTATATATGTATAGATTAAAATATGTCCACTGTACATTCATTAAAAATATTTACAAATAACTAGAAAATATATATATTGAATAAGCTTAGGCATCACTGCAAGGCAATGTAAAGATGTCATCATGAAAAGATCATGACTTTGGTGAAGTTGAAAGTGCTACCATTGGAAGGTTTTTAAGATCCTTTTAGGGCCATAGCCCTAAAATGATCCCATTGACCCACCTTCTCATCTAAAAGTGTGTGTGTGTGTCTGTGTGTGTTAGGAAAAGAAAGAGAGGGAGCTCTGTCATCATGTCATATGAGGTTATGCAGCATTCTATCCGTTGGTGATGAAATGCAACATGACAGGATGTAATGTAATGTAACGTATCAAAAAACGTAAATAATATACTTTGCGGGATTAGATATCTGCTGTCAATTCCTATAGTAGAGGTTTGAACTGAACTTACTGAGGCGGACAGAAGCTCAGTGAACGCCAAACTGGCCATGGTGTTTGAGAACCGGCACACACCACAGTTCACTGACTTCCCCAATTACTTTGGGGTAGTTTGGCACGTATAGAAATGTTCAACAAAAGTTCTCTTGTTGGACACTTCTGGGAAGTAATTTGATTGTTAATTACAAATGCTCAGGGTGATTGCTCTGCATAATTGTTTTACTCCTTCAGCACTCCATTAGAAGCTTATCTGTTGAAGGTTTATTTTTAGGTCTTTGAATTTTTAACATCTTCCTTATCTCAGACCGATGCAATATGAGTGACCCCTCCAGATAAAATCCTTTAACCACCCAGGATAATCCAATGCCTCCTGTGAGAGGTAGAAGAGTAGAGATAGTATGACCACATACATTTTATCACCAGCAGCATCTGTAATCAAGCCATACATACATACCATACACTCACAGTTCTTAATTCTGTGCCTTTTGAGAAATAACTTCAGTAATATGCTCTAAATTGCTTGCAAATTGTAAAGAGTACAAGGCACATGCCAGAATTAAACCAAAAGCATTCTAAATACTGTTTCTTTTTATTACCAAGCTTTAGTCTCAGCTCCTAACAATAGACAATGCCAAAAAGTCCACATTGTCTTAAAGGTAAGTAGCCAGAAGCTCCTTTGATACTGGATTCCTGAGAACAGAACCTTTTATTTGCTGTCATAGTGATGACTTTTAATTGTCCTAATAAATAAGCTTTTAAAAAGCTTCTAAAATGTTCTCTAATAACACACTTTGGTCTTTAGCCATAGAAATGCAGAAATAATTAGAAGTGGCATTGTGTACACTGCCTTCTGGACTGGGCTGAAGGTGAAGGAGAAAGTCTCATGCTATCCTTGTCAGCTGCAAGGGTAATTACTGCTGGCTGAAATTACTCAACATTTGTTTATAAGCTCCCCAGAGCATGCTGTAAATAGATTGTCTGTTATAGTCCAATCACATTAAAACGCTGCTCCTTGCAAACTGCTACCTCCTGTTTTCTGTAAGCTAGACAGAGAGAGCCTGCTGCTCACTTATTTAGCACTGGGCATGGAAGAGCTAAGTTTAATGTGATTGTTTTCATTAGCTTCTTCTCTGTCCAAGATCGTGTTTGTTGTTTTCAGGGTCTGAATGCTAGTGGGATACATTATTTCATTAGGACTGTTTTATTTGCTGTAGGGAGAATGAATTTCTTTATCAATGGAATGTGTATATAATAGTTTGGAGGAAATTTTAAAACAATGCAGAGGAGTTAACCACATGTATTTACCTACATACGTAAGGTTTGTTTATCTACACTGAATTTCAGAAAGTTCATATCATTTCCATGTTGTATCACATTGATCCTATTTAGTAGGTATTTATGGAGCTCTCACCATATGCCTAACATTGGATTAGATACTATGAAGATAACTATCCACTACTTTTAGGGAAATCAAAGTCCTGTTGTTGTTAAGTGCCGTGGAGTCTTTTCCGACTCATAGCGACCCCATGCACAGCAGAACGAAACACTGCCCGATCCTGCGCCAGCCCCACAATCCATGCTATACTCGAGCCCATCATCGCAGCCACTGTATCAATCCATCTCCCTGAAGGCCTCCCCCTCTTTCGTCGACCCTCCACCCT
>NW_006921588.1:39714507-39748452 GCF_000298275.1 Orycteropus afer afer
CCCGGAGACCTGGTCCCTCTCGGGAGGGTAACAAGGGAAAGTGTTCAGTGCAGATCAGTGAGTAAGCACAAGCCTGCCCGTGCTTACCTCGCTCCTGGGGACTAAATCAAAGTCTAGCTTGGAAAAAAAAAATGACTTGACTATGTCAACATTACAGAGAAATAACATATGTGATGAAATGCAAATTTGAAATATAATAATAAACCAGAATGGGAAGGTGAAGTATATATTTGGAAGATCAGCAAGTTTTTGTGTATGGAGAGTGAGTAGAATTTATTGTCCTGGCCAGGTAATAAGGCTTCATGAATGGGATTATTTTATCCCCTTCCAAAGGAACCAAAGACCACCCATGGAGTAGTTATCTCTACCAGCATTTTCATAAATCCTGCTTCTAGTTTGTCTTTATAGATAAAAGGGGTTCGATTGGACCTTTACATTTGTTGTCCTTAAAGGTTCTGAACATAAAAAATAACAGAAAAATAAAAGCACCTCAAAAAAAATAAAAGAACCTCGATATACATTGAACCACATCCTGGTACAGTTCAAATTTTCTCTGGAATTGATGAACAAGTAAATTTAGCAATTTGGTTCTGTTCATACTGGGACAAGGATTGGGACTAACTCCTGAGTTGTTTCCATTTATAATTGAGAGTTCTTTCCAAAATCTGAGTAATTATAACTTTACAGAAGTCTCAAATAGAAAATCATATCTGAATTTATCAAGAGAATGACTTTCATATATGTCTTGAAAAAGGAGAGATATTGGAGGAAAAATATTTCAGAGAAAGGATAACACTTAGTTCTTGGCTGTCATAGGAATGAGAAATGTAAATTGTGTAAATTCAGATTTGAAAAGACAAAATGACCAGTTGTGAAATGGAGAAAAAGTAGGTGTATTTTACCTTCCAGGCAACACTTAGCCTTTCATTTCTGTTCCTTTATACTCTTCCAGAATTTTCTCAGAGAAATTATCCTTCCATTCTATCTAATCTGGAACTGATATGAGGTTTTGGAAGACTCCCATTTTCTATTATGTATACCAATATCACTGGAAAACAGTAAAACAGAGAAAGATATTTGTGTATCAGAAATGATGATTCAATTACATTTTATAATAATTCCTGGATGCATCGTATTCTAGGCTTTAGTGCAGGAAAGGGCATCAAATGCAGGTCAGATTTTGGATAAGCACATGTATTACCACAGAAAGCGAGAGATGTTATACACAGAAGGGTAAATGAACATAGAGATGCCAGTGGCGTATTCACTTCAGAATGTTTGGCTAAATTTATTCTCAAGAGAAAACTAAAGCTAAATAAAATCATTCTTTAGGGCTGGCACACATTGTCTTAAAATAGACTGAATTCATTTGTAATCTATATAACATTTTTATATGCTCCCTATTACTCACTTTATGCCATTAGAAAAGCACTGAATCTTTAAAGAGAAACTTCCTACAGCTAAAAAAGACATTAAGGGGGAAAAATGCTGGGAGCCATAGTGACAGGTACAACTAAGCTTGTATCCTTCGGTTCCCTGGAAACCAGTCAAACACTATCTCATCTTGCAATGGTTGTGTCTGATCCTCTGCTTCAGACATCTTCCTAATAATGGCAACTGCAGAGGTGACTCTCTGCAAATAAGGGCTTGCAGCCACTGGGCATCCATCACATTTCTCCAGAGCAACATTAGACCACCCTAATGGGTACTCCCGTCTTCATTATGATATTAATTCTCTAAATTTCCGAAGTGATTTCATTTGTAATATGACAAAGGCTGGCTGCTCAGGAGACAAACTGTTTTCATCCCCCTCCTGCATGCTCACAAAAGCTAGCTCTCTTTAGTCTTTAGGGGAAAAGGAATTTGATAGCATCAGATCTCTTGTGATGCACAAGGCTGGCTAACAGCTACACCACCTGCCAGCACTTCATGCCTGGCCATCCAGCCTGAAGCTTTCTAAAGAGGTAGTTGATGAGTGGAACATGGTTGTGGGTTTGGAAGGAAACTATGTGGAGAGAAAACAGCATCAGAATAAAAAACTCGGTATGGAAGCTGAGTGGGATTTGAGGGTAACAGTGGGGTCAGGGAGAGGCTAGAAACAGAATCAATTGCAATAATGCTGGTTTGGGAGATGCTGTCTAACAACAGGATTTTTCTCCCTTGTACATTTCAGCCTTTGTTGTGCCTACAAATTCCATGGCTGCCAAGTGTACACAGCTCCAAAATACAGTAGTTCATTTTCCTTTCGATGTGCTAACTTCTGTGGCCTTTAATTAAATCTGCTCACACCAACATTAGCTTATTCTAGATAAATATTCTAGATAAGAAAAGATAAAAACTTTCATACACACATAAAAAGCCCTGGTTTGATCAACATTGAGGGCTTATACTTAACGATCATCGTTGTAACTGAATTTGGCATTACTGATAGAAAGTCTGAATTGAGTGATAAAGTGTTATATTTTTGAGAAATCCTGCATTAGTCAAATACTGATGTGGACTAAATTTTTCTCTGCTTTTCTTTAGGAGTTTTGGTGGCACAGTGGTTAAGTGTTCAGCTGCTTCGAAGCCATCAGCCGCTCCACAAGAGAAGGGTGTGATAGTCTGCTTCCATAAAGATAACAGCCTTGGAGATCCTATGGGGCTGGTCTAATCAGACCTATAGGGTCACTATGAGTAGGAATCTACTCAGTGGCAGTGGGTTTGGTTTTGGTTTTCACCTTCTTTGCCGTCTGTCATTCTCTTGCTCTTCTAGCATCCCTTTCTTTTGCCTTCACTAGTGATGCATAATTTGTTACCAAAACCAGAAAATCAAACCAAACTCAGTGCTGTTCAGTCAGATCCGACTCATAGCGACCCCTGCTTGGGTTTCTGAGGCAGTGTCACTAAGGAAGTAGATTGCCCAACATTGTCATTATCTTTGAATAAGCCTAAGTAGTAGTTCACTATTATGTAAAATTCCAATAATTAGAAATGGATCAGTTTAATGGTGAGCATAAACAAAAACTGAGTTTGATTCCACTTTGCAAACTGTTATCTTGTGAATGTAGATGAAAAGAAGAAACTGGGCTTCTATTTCCTCAATTTTAAAGTGAGAAATTTGTGCTATAGACCTCAGCGTGGTTTAATATTTCATATTATTTTGTATTAATATTGTAAATATTGTTTTCATGTTATGTCTAAATTTTTGTCCACATATTTTCAAACCAAGAATTCATGTTAGGCACATTCAGGCCAGGTCTCATTATTACCAATTTCAACTGAATATTCATATTATTGACCAAATATTTCAGGATATTTGCTACAGATCAGAATCTGTATGCCAGTTTTGGATTTAGAAGTCTTTTTGTATTTTTTATTCTTGAACAGATTTATTTTAGATTTTATTTTTAGTGAAATATGACATTATATATGCTGCTATTGTAAATAATAATTGCATTTTTTTTTTTGAAAAAAATAAAGAAGTACAGACTTTAATAAAGTAGTGTTTATTTGGGAGCAATAAATTTTGTCTCCTTTCCTAAACTACAAATAGTTCAAAAGAGAGTTTTTCAGAGCAAGAGTATATTACTTGATATTTTATCTCTCATCCATCTGAATTTTAAATGTAAGATAATATACTATAAAGTTGTTCAAGTTTTCTTGCTTAATGTGTTTTAAAAAATATACAGAGCTAAGATTTATTTATGTAATCTAATATTTTTATCCTTCACTTAGACTTTCTCTTTTTAGAAGCTGAGAAATAATTGGTTGCTTTTTCTGACAACTAAATTTCTAGAATAAATCATATCTCAAATGATAATGCTTTGTTTCTCAAGATGTCCAATAGATAAAGGATATACACTAAAATTTTTAACATGACTATTACGGTTCTTCACAAACTCTGTGTTCAAGAGCTGCCCAAATTAGCAATATCTGATTTCAAATTTCTCTTATATGCAACTACAGGCATTTCTGTCTTCACTGTTGCTTAGAAACTTCACAGAATCTCATTCTTTTCCTAGTTGCATCCACAGCAGTGAAGTCCCAGAGTCCCCAGCCAATGGAATAGCATAGTGCCTGCTGCCATGACATGTTGGAGGAGAGCACGGTATGGAGACTTCTGATATTAGTGAAGGATTTTCACTGTGGGACATGTCTTTTCCTTACATCCCAAGTTGGAGAAAAAGAGTTATATTTGTTCACTTATCAGAAATTTATTTAGACCCTATTATGCACTAACTACGGAGCTCTGGTAGCATAGTGGCTAAGGCACTTGACTGCTAACCAGAAGGCTGGCGGTTCAAACCCACCAGCTACTCCTCAGAAGGAAGGTTGGGCATTCCTACTTCCGTAGTGATACTGCCTCGGAAACCCAAGGAGGGGTCGCTATGAGTCGGGCCGACTGGATGGCAAACAACAACATGCACTAACTAGGAGCTCTGGTAGCATAGTCCCTAAGGCACTTGACTGCTAACCAGAAGGCTGGCGATTCAAATCCACCAGCCACTCCTCGGAAGGAAGATGGGGCAATCTACTTCCATAGTGATACTGCCTCGGAAACCCAAGGAGGGGCCGCTATGAGTCGGGTCCGACTCGACGACACATAACAACAACAACAATGTGCTAACTATGACAGTCTTCCAACCTTTCTTCCACTAAATGTCCTCTTCAGAACTTTATGTATTTCACTTTCTTCAAATGACTGGAATCATACAAGCTTATAAAATATGCCTAGGGCATAGGGTTTTTGCTTTTAGATTTACTCTAGAAGGATGAGATTTTACTATAGTATAAATAAAGAATAAACAAGTGGAGGATTATCAGACTTCTGACATGTCACTGAAGCTCTAAAGTAAACTTAAGCTCCTTGTGGATGGAGGTCATTTCTTATTTATATTTTAATAATATATTCTTAGTATACAGTAGATCTATATATGTCCATTGAGCTATACTGAACTTAGCATCAAGATCCACAACTGACACATTTCCATTAGATATAGAAATATATGTATATTTCTACACAATACAGAAATCCAAACAGATGGTTTGAATAATGTAGTGGCATTAATGGGAGCACAGCTAAGAGAAACAGCATCAAGATTATATATATCTTATTTTAATGACAACTCATGTGGGAGCTCCTGGTAGGAATTTGTAATGGCCAATAATTTTATTTTAGGTATAAGCAAAATAGTACCTAAATTATTTAGATTACTCTTGAAAATTAAATCAATATGAAGAACTATTAAAATGATTTCCATATTGTTTTGTTACAACCAAACCAAAAAAAGAAAAAAAACCACTGCCATCAAGTTAATTCCGACTCAGAGAAACCCCCATTGGGTTTCTGAGGCTGTAAATCTTTACAGAAGTAGATTGCCCTATCTTCCTTCAGTGGAGTGACTGGTGGGTTTGAATCGCTGACTTCTGGTTAGTAGTCAAGTGCCTTATCCACTATGGCACCAGAGCTCCTTGTTACGACTGACCCTCAGCTAATATAAGATATTTAATTCATAGACATGTTTTTCACTTAAAATTAGCTGAGCAAAGAAATCATCAGAGTCTGATCAGAAGAGGCTTATCAGCCCAGTGACTCTGTATAATTCTGCCAGCCAGCAGAAGTTTGGGCTCCCCTTTCTTACCATCTGCAGAGATTCAGAACAGTGTTTAAACTCTACTCTGATGAGGGTTGTTTCTTTGACATCATCTGTGTGAACCAGCAAAGCCACTAGTGCCTTTTCAAAAGCATTTGTGAAGGTCTTAAATTAAACTAGACCTCACAGCCACAAACTGGTGGGGTTCAAGGGTTTGTCACAGAGATGTGCAACCATGTTAATATTGAGAAAATTAGCCTTCCTGATACAATATACTGTCATATTCTGACAGCTAATGCCTACAGGGCAGGGAGCATGGTGAGTACATTAAGAAAATGTTGCTCTTTTTGTAGTTATTTGGTGTTACCTCATAACATATGGAAAATAACAAGTCTCACAGTTCTAGAATTTTTAAATTTACTAGTACAGTGTTTACATGTGATTTATTGACTATGCCAAGGAATTTGACTGTGTGAATCATAACAAATTATGGATATTATTGTGAAGAATGAGAATTCCAAAACATTTAACTGTACTCATGGGGAACTTGTACAAAGACCAAGAGCCTTCATTCGAAAACAACAAGGGGATATTGCAAGGTTTAAAATCAGGAAAGGTGTGCATCAGGATTGTACCCTTTAACCATACTTACTCACTGTGTGTGCTGAGTAAATAATCTGAGAGCCTGCACTGTATGAAGAAGAACATGGCATCAGGACTGGAAGAAGATTCATTAACAACCTGCGATATGCAGATGAGAAAACCTTGCTTGCTGAATGTGAAGAAAACTTGACGTACTTACTGATGAAGTTCAAAGACTATAGTCTTCAGTATGAATTATACTTCAACTTAAAGAAAAGATCCACACAACTGGACCAATGAGCAACATTATGATAAATAGAGAAAAGATTGAAGTTGTCAAGGATTTCATTTTACTTGGATCCACAATCAATGCCCATTGAAGCAGCGGGAAAGAAATCAAATGACATATTGCATTGGGCAAATCTGTGGCCAAAGACCTCTTTAAAGCGTTAAAGAGCTGGAAAGACTAAGGTGAACCTGACTCAAGCCACGGTATTTTTAATAGCCTTATATGAATGTGAGAGTGCAGAAGAATTGATAGTTTTGATTTGTGGTGTTGGTGAAGAATATTGCATGTACCATGGACTGCTAGAAGAATGAACAACTCTGTACCTGGAGGACGCATAGCTAGAATGCTCCTTAGAAGTAAGAATGGCCAGACTTTGTCTCTCCTAGTTTGATCACATTGTCAGAAGTAACCAGTCCCTGGAGAAGGATATCATGCTTGATAAAGTAGAGGGTCAGTGATAAAGGGAAGGCTTAACAAGGCGGGCTGATACAGTGGCTGCAGCAATGGACTCAAACATAGCAATTATTATATAGCTGGCAAAGGACCAGGCAACCTTTCATTCTTCTGTCAACAAGGAGGCTATGAGTTGGAACCTCCTCAACAACACCTAACAGCAACAGCACAGTTACAATGTAAGAGCACTAGTCTAAAAGTTAGGCAACTTTGGTTCAGTCTTTTAACTTGGCCAATGAATGGCTCTTTGTCCTTGGACAAACCACTTATTCCCTCAAACGTTAGTTTTCTCATTGGTTAAATGATGAAATCAATGTAAGTAAATCTCACAGATCCCCTCCTGTTTTAAAACTCTAAAATAAATGCTATTTGTCAAAAATTATGCTTTCTTATTTTCTCATCTACAGCCATTCCTTGCACTTCTTTTAAAAGTAAAAGACATCACTATTTAGATATTCTTCACTGCCATTGAGTAGATTCTAACTCCTAACTACCTCCTTTGAGTTTCCAAGGCAGTAAATCTTTACAGAAGTAGTTTGTCCAGTCTTCCCTCTGCAGAGTGACTGGTAGGTTTGAACCACCAACTTTCTGGTTAGCAGTCAAACGCCTTAGGCATTAGGCCACCAGAACTCCTTTAGATATTCCTAGCTAAACATTAATAAACATACTAAAAGAAAGATGGAGTCAAACTCCAATATTCAAAGAAGCCATTAATATTTTAATTTAATTTAGCAGACATTTTATTATTTAAAAAATACTTGTGAGATAAAGTTTGATCTTTTTTTTACATCATAATGCTATTTATTCTCTATTAGTCATTTTTGTTGCTGTTTGAAGTAACTTTAAGACTTCGTGGGTGAGTTTTCTGTAAGTAGACTTTAGGCTTTTTCAATGCTTTTTCAATGCAGTTTCCTCTTGAGTAGCAAACTTCCTGAGTACTAAAATCTATTATTTGCTTCAGTGATAAATAGAAACATTGAGTCAAATTGCAAAAAACAAATAAGTGTTTGAAAATCACTAATTTATTTTCTGTTTTAAAAAGATAAGTGTAAAAAACACTGAGAATTAAGTAGAAAACCATGAGCAATTTTTCTTCTTTCCACAGCTGAGAGAACTAACAGAGTGTGTTTGAGAGTACTAAAAGAGTGTGTTACTGGTATAATTTTTTATTTTTGTAAAGATGGGGTTCCTTTTAAGAGGATGGCTGCTTCTGTTTGGAAAGTGGAGACCCCCCCGCCCTCTGTCCCATAATCTTTCTGGTTTATTCTGCCACTTTATTCAGGTATCTGCTAAGATGTTACCTCATCAGAGAGAATGTTCCTGACACCCTGTCTTAAGCACTAACTCTGTCATACTCTAGCTCTTTTCCTCTGCTTTATTTTTCTTTACATAATATTTATCAACACCTGAAATGTATTTATTTACTGTCTATGTCTCCCTCATCCCCAGTAAGAATAGAAGCCTCTGAGAGCAGGTATGATGTCTGTTGTGGTCACCGCTGTGAACAGGACAGCACCTGGCACATAGAAGTTGCTCAACATACATCAAATGAATAAAGGCCTGTGAAAACTTGGTGCTAAATACAATCAGTCATGCAAAAGGAACAGAGCCAGTATGGAGTAAGGAAAGCATTTAGTAAAGGATATTCTTGTACCTGCAGAAAGCCCAGGCCCTATGCTAGGGCTTGCCACCTCAGATAATTAGAGGGACCAAGAAATTAATTGTTTATGTGGGTAAAAATAATAGGGAGTAATAAGAACTGTAGTAAATTGGAAAATTTATCCACATGTAAAGAAATACCGTGGAATCAAACTGAATGCAGCTATGCACTGTGTTTGTCTATTGGACGACGTGGTTATCATCTCTGCTAGGTAAATGATGTAGAACAGTAAATGTAAGGATGACCTTGTACTCTATTGTGAAGAGGACAAAACTAAACCAAACCAAAATAAATAAAACCCCAAAGAAAGGCTATCTGATAATTTGAATAGTTATTGATGTAGAAGACCACGAAGAAACAAAACTTGAACCCCTGGATATTGAGCCTGATGGTGACATCAGGGTGCTTATCAATAATCAACTTGATGTTTCCAGGAGAACAATGTTTAATATGATCAACTATTCATTATAAACCAATATTTCTTGCACTTTACATCCTTCACTTCTACAGGAAATCCCTTCTGTGTGTAATTACATTCCTTTCAGGAAATGGGATCATTACATAAATGATATTTCTGACATGTTTGTTTTAAACAAAAATGACAAACTTGCAAATTCTGATTCCCATTCAGGATTTCTTTGATTACTATTATTTAAGGTATCTTGTGCTTGCAGACTGTACCAACGAAGTGCTGTATTGAAAACAAAGCCTTCAGGCATAAATCATTTAAACTGTAGGAAACTTTTTGGTCAAAGAGAGTTGTTCCATTCCAGAAAGCTGCATGAACTACATGGGTGTCTAGTACACCATATCAAGCAATGCTCAAGGCACTTTAAAACTTGGGCTTTCTTCTGCTTGTTTATAATTGCTCTTTCTTCAGGTCATCAAGTAATAATTATTCAAATATCTAGTTTCTTTTTCTTTTTCTTTTTTTCCCCATATCCAGCTTAGCTTCAGAGATAAATCTGGCATATAAATGTAGAAAGGTCGCCTTAGGCACAAGGAGGCCCTGTGCTTAGCTCTGCAGGTAATTTGTGTTTTTTCTCTCTTTTAATCCCTATCATAGTGGTGAATATTAAAACTAAGGTTGCAAGTCAACGTGGGAGTAGTCTGTGCCTGGTTTTCTACCTACTCGCAGCTACTTGTAGGCATCAAAGTCAGGGAGAGGGAATTGGTTGTAGAATTTCTTTCCTCTCTATTTATTTTTTTGTTGTCACTATCACTAATCCAGTTTTAGGGCTTGACAAGTACAACTACTTTGATATTCCTAGCTAAACATTAATTTTAGCATATTATAAGAAGGGTTGAGTCAAACTCTAATATTTAAAGGGGCCATTAATATCCAACTTAATTCAACAGACATTTATTGAAAGGCTTTCATGTTTTAAACCCTGTGCTTGGCTTCTGCTGCCAAGGGGTTTACAGTCTAGAGGGGGAGATGACACGCCCTGTGAACACATTACATGCACAGTAGTGCAACCACCAGGCCAAACATGCCAACAGGAATATCATATTTGACCATCTTGCATGCTGTTTCTATTGGATGTGTGTAGAGATTTATGATTGCATTTACTTTTTTCCATTTTTTCAATTTTAAAAAAATTCCCAATTTTTAACAGAATATGCATACCAAGTTCCAGTTAAGTATTGACAAACAGAAAATAAGCGGTCCTGGATACAAGAGAGCTTCTATCTGGCTATGCTAATCAGAAAGGATGGGTTTTGTAGTGTCTCTCAAGGTTTATTTGCCTGTGAGGAAAAGTAAATTCCAGGGGTAACTTAGATCCCCAGAGTTCAAACCTGGAAACTATTAACAGAACTGCTGATCTTAGCTATCCTGAGGGTGTAGAGAGAAGAGGGTTTCCCAGGCACTAAATATAGATTTACAGAGCTCCTATCAAATGGTGACGTTCTGCAGGAGCAAAGACAGCTAGCAGGTATCTGAGGAAGGAAAACGAGGGCTGAGGGAAGACGTGAGCTGTGCATGTTTTCCATTATGCACAACTGTGCACATGACAAGTATATATGTAGCCAAAGTGAAAATGCACGATTGCCAAACTGGCGCACACTTCCCTCTCAATACAGTTGAAGCAGAGCTTCTAAATGCATCCCTGATTTTCAGTCACTTGATAAACACCCAGAGTCCTGTCAGTAGGAGATATGAATGTGCATTAAGCTCTTGAATTCAGGGCTTGAGGTGGGTGGAATGGCTATTCACCTCCCTTTCCCCTTCTTCCTTGCTCCTCCTTTTCCTCTCCCTCCTCTCTTCCTGATTTATGATTTGGAAATTATTTAAACAGACTTCAAGCTCTGTCATTTCTTCATGGATGTTTTATGCCTGTTCTTAGATTTTCATCTTGTCACTGGGTCTAGAAGTGGTGGTATATCATTATGTTAAAACGCTACTCTGCTGAATCTGTACGTGTGGTTAACTCCAATGTGCCAAGAGTGAAACCAAATTTTGAAATGATCCACTGGCTCTTTTTTTGCAAAAATTACAAAAAACAAAAATAAATAAATAAAATAGAAAAAAGGTTAGTACCATAAGTCAAGCAAATGCTACCTTGAAAATAAATAGCTACATAGTTAGACATTGGAACCTTTAGTTATGAGTTGGTAAAATATTAGTTTTGGGGTTCTTCTGCAGAAAATTGATATAAATGAAGATGACATGCTTCTATTTCTTAACTTCTTTCTTTCTTTATTTTCGATTAGGTATCTTACATATTCTCTTCCCCAATTAATGAAAGCAACTTGCTGCATGTGATTATAACTACATGTCAGGGTTATATATAGTCTTTCTTTGCAGTAAAATCTTCAGAACCATGACAACCAAGTTGTCAGGAGGGCAGTTATTTCACCCTAAACATAAAGCCTTAGGAAGAATTTTGAATATAAGTCTTCTATATTCATTCAAAGGAGTTCTGGGAGTATAACAGTTAAGGCATTTGACTGCTAACCAGAAAGTCAGTGGTTTAAACTCACCATTTTCTCCATGGAAGAAAAATGAGGCAGTCTGCTTTTGTAAAAGATATACAGCCTTGGAAACCCAATGGGAGTCGCTATGAGTCGAAATTGACTTGATGGCAATTAGATTGGTTCTTTTGAATATTCGTTCAAAATATCTCTCTTCTCTGTCTGTCTTAAATTGAATTTTGCTTGTCTCAATACAACTGACTTACCTCAAGGAGGGCAAAATGATGATTAGCCAGCTGGGTTACTATATATGCTTGTCTCTAGTACTGAAGGGAAAAGGGTCCTTGTAGTGATTTAGTAAAAAGAGCATACATAATATAAATAGTTATTAGAGTTGCCATATAAATTTATGCCATCAAGTCCCTACTATTTGAATATATTTTAGGATAATATCTGTAGGAATACATAATATAAATCTGAATTCTGCTCATAATTATACAAACTGTTTATTTCCAAACTCTGTTATATATAAGATTAAAATCCTTGAGGTTTAAAATGGGAGGTTCGTCATCAAGGGGAGGGAACTTTTTATTCTGAAGGAATAAAAGCCTTTATGACTTCCCAAGTCTGCATGTAAACTCTACTAGTGATCTTCAGAGCAACACTATACATGGTGGGACCATTACTAACTTCAGGGTGTCTTGTGGTGTTCCTCATCTGGACTGAATAAGAAAACATTTAATAAAGGAAGCAGAAGGGAACATTTGTTGTTGTTGTTGTTGTTGTTGATGTTTAAAATCACCAGAGGCTTATTTCTGTGTTTGTGTGTATTTGGTTATTATAGCTCCATCTTGGTTACTCTTTTGCAATCATACCTGGAAGTTTATGTGTTTAAAAATAAATCACGTGAATAATGTTCAGAAATTTTGGAGATGTTTTCCTGAGTAAATGGTCACTTATGATGAGGCTACATTTGCTCTCTGTATTTGGAAAGATGCTGTTCCTCCCTTGGGAGTTTCACTTTAGGTAGGTTATAGCAACACCTGACAATTCAAGATAGGAAAGGCTGAATTTCTCAGATTTACCTTGAAGAAGTACCTGAGATTTTGTGTAATTCCAAGAGTATAAGGTTATCTCCTAGAGGTGGACAGCCTCAGAAAGAAAAGTATGGGGTAGTTCAGTTTGTGTGTCAACTTGGCTGGGCCTGGTTGAGTGACTGGGCAGCTGGATGTAGTATTCTCCATGATGATAAAATAGGACCAAATGCGGGTCCCTGCCTTGTGTGCAGTCAGGCCAAAACAGTTTACATATCGAGTGATTAAGAGGAGAGAAAATTATTTATTGCAAAGCGGCAATGCAAAGAGTAGGGGTAACCATATGCACATCTGATTCCCCAAAACTCCATCAAATTACAGTTTTGTAGATTTCAGAAGAGAGGGTTATGCACATTCATAAAAATGTCAGGAATTGGGGTGTGAGATGGTTGATGATTGGCTGAAATTTCCTTTGTCTCGGTTTAAAGGGACAGTAGCGTTTTGAGCCAGTGCACTTGCATACTGGATGAGTCACACCACTTCCTGTTATCAGCTGATTGGGACTTAGGCAGAGGGGAGAGTGTTAGTTCCTAGTAACCTTGTTCCTCTCTGTCTCACTGCGCATGTCCCTGGGCCAGAGTTAGTTTTCAAGTTGTTTTCTAAGACACATTAACATGTATATTACCTGTGCCTAAGGAAATAGCAGGAAAGAATTTTTTTTTTCCATTCAGTTCTTAAGGAACTGAGCTTGTTGTATTTACTCATCTGTCTCCAACTGGAGTTCTATGTGTTTACTTATCTATCTCCAACGGGGGTTGTTGTTGTTGTTGTTGTTGTTTGTCGTCGAATCGGCCCTGACTCATAGCGACCCCTCCTTGGGTTTCCGAGGCAGTATCACTACGGAAGTAGGATTGCCCAACCTTCCTTCTGAGGAAGGTTGGGCAATCCTACTTCCGTAGTGATACTTGACTTTACTTGGTTTCAATGAGACTGGAAATCAACTCCGTGGTGGAATCTACTGTGTGCAGCTGAGTAACTGCCTTAGGGAATGTGGTCTGCTTCCTGCATATAAGCTGAAGCCTTTGGGAATTGTCTCTAGCTTATGGCATGCTTGGACCCTGTCTTTGCTGTGTTGTTGTTCAGCAGCCTGCCATGCTCTGTTGACCTTGGGACTTACAATGGACTTGAATTAATGGCCTGCCATGTGGTTTGGTAACATCAGGACTGTGCTATTTTATTTGTCCACCTTGGGCTTGTTAGCCTCAGCAGCCAGTTGCTGTCTGAGTGAAGACATGGCTCTAGCTTCAGTGGGTTGGGAGCAAGAGGCAGAGCTGAAGCCCAAGGTCAAGGGGCTTTCACCCAGCCTCTAGAGACTGGCAGTTTGAACTTGGACTTAAAGCCTCCAAACTGAGAGAGAATAAACTCCTGTTTGTTCAATCCATCCCATTTATGGTATATTCCTGTCAGAGTGGCACTAGGTAACCAAAAGAAGTACGTACAAATATTCTCAATTACCCTTACCTAAAACAGCATCTCAAATATAAACGATTTTTGTGTAATAATGTGTTAATTAAAGAGTGCATCTTTTGAAAATCACTTATATTATATTTAGATGGTACTCTGTCAATTGACAGTATGGGGTGGGTTATATCAGATTTACTGTTTAAATTATATGGTATCTAGGCTAACATTAGAATTTCAGTTGTTTACATTTTTTTTTGTACAGGAGATAATGAGAGTGGAAATTGCCATCGGTGTATTGATGGGAAGTGGAAGCCACTCTGATAGCAAACATTTTTAACAGAAATGCTACAAAGTAGATAACTTGCACTTGGATGATCTGTAGATTACTAGAAATGACTGAAGGGGTGTGTGCTTAGCATTCATGCTTATGTACATAGCTATCAGGTCGGTTCCTGAAGAAGAATGTGGAGAGAGGTATAATGTTGGGGTAAGAGCATGTTTCCTGGAACTCAAGGACTTGGAACTGAACTCCATCTGGGACCATACTAGGGTTTTTTGTTTGTTTGTTTGTTTGTTGTTGTTGTTGTTTCATTTGAACAAGCATTCAGTATCTCTGAGCCTCAGTTTCTCAATCCCTAAAATGGAATAATACTCTTGCATGTCATATCCAATGCGTTTTGTATCTGAAGTGAGATAATACACCTACAAAGATGGTAAGACACAGTCTAGGACCACAAGATCAGGTATATGGGCAGGGGACAGATAAATAAACCAGCAATTTCACTAATACTGGAAGAGTTACTATAAGAAAGGTTGTATTGAGTATCTCTCACATCTACCTTCTAAGGGCTTACCTGAATCTTTCTCTTACTGGCCAGTTTAGTTTCCTAATTCCTAGAATTAGTAATTATGTATAATCCACTTTTAATCACCAGAAACTAGTCTAGGGATAGTGAATAATAGGTGTTCAATGCAGTCTTGTGTAATGAGCCACCCATGTTGGACAAAGGAAACGCTAGACACAGAACCAAGTACAGTGTATTCAACACCAACTATAAAAAGATGCAGAGGAGATTCTTATGTGCTTGATCAAATGAGATAATGTTTCCAATGCATTTAGACTGGTATCTGGAGTGGAGTTAACTAACAACAACTTCTGCATAGTGCGATATAGGGCTTAGGAGCCATTAAAACACTCACCCACCCTAAATATCACTCCCAGAAGCTTGTCTTACTAGTTGATTGGTGGACAGTCGCACCATTAATCATTCACTCTGATAGCTAAGAAATTACATCCCTAGAAGATTTTCTTCAAATGTTAATGTCTGGAGAAAGAGAACAAACAATTTTATACTATGGTAAATCCCTAACACTATCGTGTGAATTGTTTTTTGATATTGGCAAGCCTAGTAGCAGAACTGAGTGTTACACAAGAAATAGGAGGAAAGCTTTGGTAAGAAAATTAAGAGAGAAAGATCTGGAACTTGGAATTCTGTTGGTGAGAGCCTGACCAGTTAAGGTAGACCTTGGGGTGGCCACAAGTTTCTCTCTTCAGCCAGGAGCAACTTGATGCCATTCACTTCCTGAACTCAGCCCTTGGGAAAATTCTGCTGACAAGTGGTTAAAGGACCCACATTGTAATCTTCACCTCCCTGTGGGCTGTAAATCTACTGAAACAATAGAGAGGGAGGAGAAAATTCCCATATTAAACTCTCCTCTGTCACTACCACCACCCTAAGAAGTGAGCACTAAGTTTAAGAATACAACAACATGGGAGTGTTGGTAGGGGTTAAAATGGCCAAATCTGTACATTTCCTTTTCCTAAATTGCTGGGAAAGGACCTTAGTTACTGAACTAGAAGGTTTGGTACAGGGCAGGGAGCAAATATGAGAAACTACAGACCACTTTGATTACTCAGTTTCCTTCCAACTCAAGTGTCACTCATTTAGGGTTTCTTGTGGGGAAAAAAGCTGTCAGGCTAGGACATACAAGGGAAAACTGAAATAAAAATATCAGTATGCACCTTAAATACTGAATAGAAGTCAAATACTGGTCTAAGTCTAAGAAACAAAACCACAAATTCTATTCATAACACATAAGATTTATAGCCATTTGTAATTTTTTTTTCAACATTAGAGAATAAGCTGTTTTATCTGCACTTGCAGATACATGAATGGCTCAAATTACATATTACAATTTGCCATGGAGATCTCATTCTTCCAATCAAGTGTCTGTTTAGCACATTCTGTGGTGAGCTATCCTTCTAAGGCCTGGTGGTATTTCATGGTATGTCAGTCAGTAACCCGTGTCCCCAGTCTAATTGCTAAAAGGATATATCCTGACTCCTAGCCAGAGGTTGGCTTTGGAAAGTTTAAAGTTATGTTTGTCAAAATGCAAACCTCATGATCTCTGGAAGGCATTAGCAATAATCTTCCTGCCCATTGCACAAATTCCTCCCTGTAAATGCCAGTGATCATGGTGTAGACAAGCATGTGCTCCAATCCCATGATTTTACTTAAAAACTAAACTTTCTGGCAGCTTCTATAGCCTCCCTTTCTGTTTCAATGTTAGCATTTCGTTAAAGTAAACGGAACTGGAAGTAGAAATAAATCAGCTTAATTGAACATGAAATTTTTTTTTTATGAGTACTTCAGTCATTTTTACATGAAACACTGAAAAATTGAATGTGTTAATTTGCAGCTGGTTTGAAGACTTTGAAAATTTTTTTCCAAACACTTGTCTACATAATACATAAATTAATTCTTGTTTTGGTAACTCAGCTTTGCATCCAGATATGATGATAAATTATTCTAAAGAGAAAGAAATTCTTATTGTGCATGAGGGTATAGACATATAAACACATACACAAATATTTCCTAGTTTTTGAAATTCAAATCTAAATGTATCTAATTCATCCTCCAATACAGGATATTAATGCAAGGAAGGTATAGAGTCATAGTCTCTTAGTATAGCTCTCAAGTGAGTAAAATTTACTTGTATTGTGATAAAGTTATCAATCAAAATAATTGCTAATGATAAGTTTTCCAGTATTTACCAGAGTTTATTTTATGACAACATATTTAATTCTTCCATAGTAAAACCAAGCCTGAGTAAGAGTAAAGATTCCCTTAACCTGTATAAGTGGTAAAGAATTTTCTATCTTCTGAATTATTTTGAAGTTTTTATTAGATTTGCTATCATTCTGAAAAGTAAATTCAGATAAAAACCAAACTTATTTACCATAATTTTCTATCCTAGCAAAGAAGAGAATAAAAACCTCCAAATCCATTGCCACGGAGTCGATTCTGACTCATTGCAACCATCTAGGTTGCAATGATAGGATCTAGGATAGAACGGGCCATAGTGTTTTCAAGGCTGAAATCTTTATGGCAGCAGACTGCCACGTATCTTCTCCTGTGGTTAGCAGCCAAGCAAGTTCTTAGCTACTGTACCACTAGGGATCCTGAAGACAATGTGCATGTACTCAATTAGTAGCAACATACATCCTTTGAAGAAAAGCTTTGCATTTAAACGTTTGCTCAACCAAATAAAATAAAATAAAAAAGTTTCAGGGCTACTACATAAGGATGCACAGTTTGAATACTGAACAAACATGACTGGGAGTTGGAATCTAGCCTATTCTCAACTGATCATGTCTTTGTTATTGGGCTACATCCACCCAAGGGGACACCTTTTTAAATTCCCACAAAGCGCTGTAGTTTTAATCCAAGTTTAGCTTTTAGTTTTAAAATTAGTCTTATGATTCTATATCAATATGCTCTAACTAAAGCAACATTTGAAAAAAGTAAATAGGAGAATAAATCTGACAGATTTAACTGATTCCTCCCCTCCATTGAGTTGACTTTTTTTGACTCAAATAGTACCTTTATCATAAGGAAGTAATTTCAGTTCAGAAAAATCCAGCCAGAATTTAAAGGTGTCATTTTTATTCCTTCACGCTCTACCTGTAATAAAAGTAGAATTACCTAATTTGAAGGAAATTTTTACCTGTTTTTTAAATCAGGGTTTATAGGGGATAATTTTAAGCAGCATCATGATAAGTGGATAAAAGATTGAAGTTGTCAAAGATGTCATTTTACAATGGATCCACAATCAACACCCATGGAAGCAAAAGTAAAGAAATCAGACATCATATTGCACTGGGAAAATCTGCTAGAGAAGACCTCTTTAAAGTGTTGAAGAACAAATATGTCACCTTGAAGAACAGTGTGAGCCTAACCCAAGCCATGGTATTTTCAGTAGCCTTATATGAATGTGAAAGCTGGGCAATGAATAAGGAAGATTGAAGAAGAGTTGATACCTTTAAATTGTGGTGTTGGTGAAGAATACTGAAAGCACCATGGACTGTCAGGAGAACTAACAAATCTGTCTAGAAGATGCAGCCAGAATGCTCCTTGGAAGTGATAATGGCCCAACTTCATCTCACCTACTTTGGTCATGTTGTCAAAAGGGACATTTCCCTGGAGAAGGATGTCATACTTGGCAAAATGGAGGGGCAGTGGAAAAGGGGAAGACCTTCGACAAGATGGACTGACATCATGACTCCAACAATGGGCTCAAGTATAGCAGGGATTGTTAGGCTGGTGCGTGACCAGACAGTGTTTTGTTCTGTTGTACACAGGGTTGCGGTGAGTAGGAGCTGACTCAACAGCACCTAATATCAACAACAATGGATAATTATAAGAGATCTTCTTTTTATTACTCATATAACTCTATAGCTAAATGAAGTAATAGCTATGGATTTTTTAACCAAAAATATGATACAAAATAATCTATTTGCTCTCTTTTTACACCCTAAATTGATATTTTAAAAATACATGTTAGACAAACAATGTCAAGAATATGGCTAGGTTGAGGTCTCTGATTTGATTAACTTTCGTATGTATTTATCTTAAAAATTGGTCACAATAATAAAAATTGCTATTCCTTTGAATTATAATGATAAGTTAAATATGTACCAGCCCTGAGAGAAATTACAGATATAGATATATTACCAATTGATACAAGGTAGGAAATTAGATGTCATCATGTGGAGTAAACCATACCAAACCTGTTGCTGTCTAGTTGATCCTGATTCACGGCAACCCCATGAGTTACAGAGTCAAATTACTCCTTCAGGTTTTTCTTGGCTATAATCTTTATGGAAGCAGATCATCCGAGCTTTCTGCCTTAGCTGGTGAGTGGGTTTGAACTGCCAACTGTTAGGTTGGCAGTTGAGTGCAAATTGTTTGTACTACCCGAGAGGCACCTTGAAATTCATCCAACAGTTTGTTCAACATTAAGTGGTTAGGGATAAGGGAGCAGGTTTGTTAAAAGGACCATTTTGAAAAGACAAAATATCAGGGTTAGAAGGAACCAAATTTGCCATCTAGTCTCATCTACCATTGGATTCAGACATCCTTTCTTTTGGGCCCATGACTGACTTTGCTCGAATACTCCCTGTTGTTGTTGTTGTCATGTGCTGTTGAGTCGGACTTGACTCATAGCAACCCCTCCTTGGGTTTCCGAAGCAGTATCCCTATGGAAGTAGATTGCCCCATCTTCCTTCTGAGGAGTGGCTGGTGGGTTTGAACCACCAGCCCTCTGGTTATCAGTCAAGTGCCTTAGACATTAAGCTACTAAGAAAGTGCAATTAGTTCATAAAACTGGCCATTTTAGTTCTGTATAGCTGTAATGTTATATAGTTCTTTCTTGTTACAGAAACTTCTAATTTTTCCCTAATGTTATTCTTCATTTCCTTTTTTATTAATAGAAAACCTCACCCTCACTGTAACAAACTTGACTTTAGGCTGGACCTGATGGCTATGCATCTAGAGACCACAGTTAACAACTTCTTTTATAATTAGATGTAGTCATGAAATGAAATTTGGGTTGTGAGCTGAAGTATTACATAGACTTTTCTGGTCATATCTTTAAAGAGAGCTGTGTGTCTCAAATATTTTGGCAGTTAGGACATGATGACAATAGTAGCAACAACTTTGGGCTTAGAGATGAAGTTGTGTGTTAAAGATGGTTGAATTAATTGTCCAGTTTGACTACCAGATGACATTGTAGAGTAGAACTTTCTACCAGCTCTAGACCACCTGCCTATCATTGACCATTCATTCCTTCTTATTTAATATCACTGTATCTTGAAGTTTCTTATTATAGCACTTTGGTCTACACCCTGACTAAACCTAACAAAATAAAATAAAAACCGACTGTCATTGAACTGATTCCAATTCATAGCAACCCCCACAGAGTTTCCAAGGCTATAAATCTTTAACAGAAGCAGACTACCTTGCTTTTTACTGCAGAGTGGTTAAGTGGGTTCAAACAGCCAACCTTTTTGTTAGCAGCCCAATGCTTGAAGCACAGCATTACCCGAACTTCTGTACTCTGACTAGTAAATTTATATTGAGCCAAAATCTACCTCTTATTTTCCTTTATTGGTTCACCTTATGACCTTTAGAATTATTATACTCCCAAAGAGCTCTGGTGGTGCAGTGCCTAAAGCATTTGACTGCTAACCAGAAGGTTGGCAGTTCTAACCCACCAGCCACTGGGCAGAAGGAAGATAGGGAAATCTACTTCTGTAAACATTTGCCACCTTAGAAACTCAAGAGGGGTCGCTATGAGTTGGAATTGACTTAATGGTGGTAAGTAAGTATATGCCCACTTATATATGACATCCCTTTCACTATCTGGAGATAATAACTATCTACTATACGCTGTTTCCACCTTAAGTTTTTTTCAGACTTTATTGATTCCTTGAATGGCTGGGTGTTACCTTCCTTACCCAGGACAACATACCTCTGCCAAGGTATCCCTGGTTTGCTACCCTCTCCTTCTGTTCTTATGTCCTGTTCACATGAAGAAGTATTTCAGGTCTCACCTGCAATTAACTTTTCTTTTTTCCTGATGATCATATGGTCCTTCGCTGAAATATTTCCTTTTGTAGTTCTTAGCTAGCTGGACATTCCACTGTACCGTTGTTAATGTCATCTCTAATATCATGAGGGTGGTATTGCAGCCCATAAATTAGACAGTCCCCAGGATCTTTTTAATCATTCCAGAGTATTTTCTGGCTAAAGATCTATATCACATTCATCAGGTCATGTTGTCAATCTCTTCTTCAAAAGTGAAATTTCCATTTTGCTTAATATTTTTCTTCTTTCTGCCTCTGGTTGGTTCCTTGAGGGCTTTGATGATCAGAGCAGAGGCATAGAGTACCACCTCAATCTGAGCCTATCTGCTATGAATGATCAGTTTTGTATTCTTTAGACACTTCTGGCCACTGTTTGCTTTGGCAGTGTCATAACTAATCATTTTTGGAGGAAGACACAGGAGGTTGATCTTGGAGTCCAGGTGAATGTGGCACTGACTTCTCCATTGATGCACCTCAAGGACAAGAATTTGATCTTGTTGGGTTTGAACTTGGATATCATTGTAGAAGTAGCTGATGTCAGATGAACCTGGATGCAGAAAGATTGAAGAAAGTTGCAATCAGGCCTCCCCTGAGGCAAACGCCAAACAACTTGCAATTTAATTTTTAAATTCCCTGTGGAGTATGTTACACTATCTCTGTTAAATTTCATCTTGCTAAATTTAACCCCCCCTTTCCCACAGGCTGAGGTCATTTTGAGAGAATGCAGGGTTTATTATGACCATGGCTAAATGCAAACAAGTGGTTTTACTGCTTTTCCAGTGAACTGAAAGATTGCTAGCCTCATACTTCTGCATCTAAAATCAGATGCTCGTTGTTTCAAAATGCTTAATATCATTGCTACCACTCTTCATAATGATCACTCAGTGCCAGCTACTGTAAACCTTTTGCAAGTATTTGGTCATATATTACTCATAATAACCTTATTCTTATCCATATTTTTCTGGTATGTAAATGTGCCTTTAAGGGGAAGGATGGTTGGTCTATATAGGTAGAAAATAGCATAGTAAATTCAAACCCAGATTAATATGATACTCAAGCTTAATTAGGCACTCTGTTTTTCTGCCTTTGATGTTCCTCACTTTCTGCAAACTATAGGCTTCTTATGCCTTGTGAGTGTTTCTGTGTCTTAAAAGAGTAAAAACTATTTTTGTCTGTCATCAGAAATACATATGCCTTTCTATTTCTGTTTTGGTCACATACTTCACATAAAAGCAAAGGAATAAATCTAGTTTTCCCTACACCATTTATTGAAGAGACTCGTCTTTCCCAACTGAATGGATTTTGCAACATTGTTAAAAACCAGAGATATGTGGATTTATTTCTAGACTCTCAATTCTATTCCACTGGTCTTTGTTTTGCTTATACTAGTCCAGAGTGGTTTTGATTACTGTAGCTGTATAATATGCTTTAAAATCAGGAAATGTGAGTTCTCCTGCTTTGTTCTTCTCTTTCAATATTGCTTTAGCTATGTGAGGCCTCTTGTCATTCCATACAAACTTCAGAATTGGTTTTTCCATTTCTGTAAAAGTGTTGGAATTTTTGTCAGTTGCCTTGAATCTACAGATTGCTTTGTGTAGTACTGACATCTTAACATATTAAGTCTTCCAATCCATGAACACGGACAATCTTTACATTTATGGAAGTCTTCTTTAATCTTTTTCAGCAGTGCTGTATAATTTTCATTGTATAAGTCCTTCAGGTCCCTGTTAGATTTATTCTAAGTGTTATATTCTCTAAGATGTTATTGTAAATGGAATTGTTACCATAATTTATTTTTCATATTTCTCATTGCTACTGTATAAGAATCCAACTTATTTTTGTTTGTTGACCTTGTACCCTACAATTTTGCTAAATTCCTCTGTTGGCTTTATAAGCTTTTTTGTAGACTCTTAGGGATGTTCAATCTATATATATGATCATATCATCTTTGAATAGAGATAACTTTACTTCTTTTCCAGTCTAGATATGTTTTACTTCGTTTTCTTGTCTTATTGTCCCAGATAAGACTTCTAATACTTCTAATAATGTGAGACACAGATCCTGTTTAATTTTTCTACGTGTAGAAATCCAGTTTTCCCAATATAACCCTGATACAAATACAATACTGTATTTCTAATACAATACTGAATAGAAGAGTTGAGAGCAGGCACCTTTGCTGCCTTTTGGCTTTTCATATATGTCAATTATATTGATGATTTTCCTTTCTATTCTAATATTCTTTGGGATTTTCATTGAGAAAAGGTGTTAGATTTTGTCAAATGCTTTTCCTGCATCCGAAGAGATGATGATGTGATTATTTTCCTTTGTTCTACTGATGTGGTGTATTACATTGATTAATTTTCTAATGTTGAACCATCCCTGAATTTCAGGAATAAATCCCACTTGGCATGTTGGTATGACTCTCTTAATATGCTGTTGGATTCTGTTTGCTAGTATTTTGTTAAGGATTTTTGCATCTGTATTCTTGTACTTTTCTTGTAGTGTCTGTCTATTTTTTTGTATCGGGGTTATATTGGGAAAACTGGATTTCTACATGTAGAAAAATTAAACAGGATCTGTGTCTCACATTATATACAAAATGGAAGCACTTAAATGTGCAATCTAAAACCTTAAAATTCTTAAAAGAAACTTCAAGGGCAATGCTATTAGTGTTACTTTTTAACAATAGATTGCCTAATATAACAATACATATATAAACAACAAAAGACAAAATAAATAAATGGGACCTCATAAAAATTTAAAAAATTTTTTCACCAAAAGACTTTACCACAAAATAAGAAAAGTTACCACTTGGGAGAATATTTTTGGAAACCATGTATCTGATAAAACTCTAATAACCTATAGATATAGATATAGATATGGATATGGATATGGATATGGATATAGGTATAGATATAAAACTTTGACAACTTAACAACAAAAGACAAATAACCCAATCATAAAGTGGACAAAGGTCTTGAGTAGACATTTCACTAAAGACATTTAAATGGCCGCCAAACACATGAAAAGATCTCAACATCATTAGCAATCAGAGAGATGCAAATCAAAACCACAATGAGATGCCATTTCCCTCCCACTAGGATGGCTGAGATAAAAATAAAATAAAATAACAATCAGAAAACAAATGTTGATGAGAATATGGGGAAATGGGAACATTTATCCATTTCTAATAGGAATGCAAAATGGTATAGCCACTGTGAAAAACAAGTGTGGTGGTTCCTCAAAAAACTACTGTTATGATCCAGTAGTCCCACTCTTGGGTATATACCCACAAACTTGAAAGCAGAGACTCAGAGACTTATACACTAATGCTCATTGCAGCACTATTCACAATAGCCAAATGATGGAAGCAACCTAAATGTCTATCAACAGATGAATGGATAAACATAATGTGGTTTCTGCATACAATAGAGTACTACTCATCCAGCAGGAGAAATGAAGTCTTGATACATGCTATAATATGGGCAAAGCTTGAAGACTTTATGATGGGTGAAATAAGTCAATCAGAAAAGGACAATTATTGTCTGACCTCATTTGTATAAAAAGACAAGAAAGGAAAATGTATAAAAACTAAAGTTTTTTAATGGTTTCCAGGGCCAGGATGGAGGGGAAAAGAGGGGTGAACAGTGATAGAAAAAGCACATTGAGTAAGGGTAGGATTGCACAGTCAATTATTGTAATTCCTGTCAATAAGTTGTGCATCTGTAAAAAGTTGAATAGGTGAAAGATGTGTGATAGATATATTTACAAAAATGCCAAAAAAAAAAAAAAAAACAAGAGTAGTGGCTAAAACTGCTTATGTACAATAAAAACCTCATGGATTTGCATTCTTGGTTTGAAAGTTTGGGATTATGATTTCATGGGACATCCCAGTTAATTAGCCTAATAACATATTTAGTGCTTCTGTTCTAACTCATAGTCCATTCATTATTTAGTGCTTGGGGTCTTTGAAGCTTGTAAGTGGCCATCCAAGACATGTCAGTTAGTCTCTACTAGCTTGGAGCAATGGGAGCTCTGGTAGCATAGTGCCTAAGGCACTTGACGGCTAACCAGAAGCCTGGCGGTTCAAACCCACAAGCCACTCCTCGGAAGGAAGATGGGGCAATCTACTTCCATAGTGATACTGCCTCAGAAACCCAAGGAGGGGTTGCTATGAGTCAGGTCTGACTCGATGGCACATACCAACAACAACAAAAGCTTGGAGCAACAGAGGAAGGAGAGTCAGGACTTGGAAGAGGAAATGGAATGCCTTGCTAATTACCTCCATGAACAACTACCTCCTTTGCCATGAGACCAGTACTGGATGGTGCCTGGCTACCATTACCGAACATTTTAATCAAAGATTCTATAGAAGGATCCTAATAAAAAGGCGGAAGTGTAGAATAAAATTCCAAATTCTCATGAACTCCAGACTTTCTGAAGCCGTGGAGGGTAGATGAACCCTGAAACTATTGTCCTGAGGTAATCTTTACAACTTAAACCAGAAATATCCCCTAAAGTATAGTCTAGCTTAACTAGTAAAAATTGTCTTCCTTGACTATAATGCTCTTTTAAGAACTATCTATAGGGAATCAGAGTGACAATATCAACTTGAAAGATAAGATAGGAACTTTAAAGGGAAGCAAGTTTTGTTAATGAGAGGAACAACTCAGAAAAGGAGGGTGAGAATGGTTGCACAACTCAAAGAATGTAAACAGTATCACTGAATTGTACAAGTAGAAATGGTTGAATTGGTGTATGATTTTCTCTGCATATTCTCAACAACAAGCAAAACAATAAGAGCAAAAAAGCAAGGGAAGGAAAAGCTCATGTGACTCAGAAAATTGAGCCATCTATGCAAACTATTAGGTCTGTTCTACCCAAGGATGGGAGCCTGGTGGCGTAGTGCTTAAGGCATTTGATTGTTAACCAGAAGGTTGGCAGTTCAAACCCACCAGCCACGTTTAGGAAGGAAGGTTAGGCAATCCATTAGTGATACTGCCTTGGAAACCCAAGGAGGGGGTCTCCATGAGTAGGATCCGACTCCATGGCAATGAGTTTGGTTTTTGGTTTGAACACAAGGATTCTTAACTCTTCTCACTTTGCCAAAAACAAGATGTTGCATTCCAAGTACATTTGCAACACTTTTCACAACTGAATTTGATTCTAAAAAGAAGGTTTTGTTCCTTCTGTTGGTTTTAATTTCTTGATCCAGCTAAGAAAGACAACTATAAATCTTGGGATGATTGTGGGTTATCTAGAAGATATATTTTTTTTAAATTTTTTCCTTTTAATTAATTGATCAGGAGATTTCTATACATCCAAGAAAGTACTTAAGTGCTGGTAAGGCCAACTTCTAATGCTGATATGAAGCAGGTACATTTATGTTTAGCAGCCCCAATTTCCACATCAAAATCATTTCCCCATATTCTGTAAGTCTGTGAACACTTTTCCTTCTTGTTCTGATGCCCTTTACTCTTAAATCTCAAGAAAGAACAATAAACATTAAGAAGTTGTACTTACCTTAGTCTGGACATTTAAATGCTAGGAATTAAAAATCTTATGTTAGCTTTTGTAAAAATGGAAGTTGTTATTGAATGATAACAGGATAACATTGAGTTCAGAAGCAATTTACTAAACTACTTCAACCACCTCATTTTAAAGATAAGGAATCTGAGACTCAGAAAGCATCAGTGACTTGCTCAAGTTCACATAGATAGGGAAGCAAATTGGAAGGAGAAGCTTTTATTGTCTCCCTCGAACCATACCATATATGTCTCTTCATTCTTCCTTTGAAAAACATACACTCACCATTTGGCGCTAGGTGATTTATTCTTTATTTGTAGACCAAAATGTCTAGTGATAGATCTAAATCATGTTTTTAAACATTTCTTATGCTTCTGTTGTTTTGTCTCTGATAGGCAATAAATATATAATAAAGACTATTGAACAAGTTATTCTAGCACGGTTATGACTGTTTCATATTACCAATTTATTTGACCCTTAAAATAACTCCATGAGATGGGTAAAAATATCATCTGTATTTTAAGTTTGCACAGAATGGAGGTCTAGGAAGACAGCTGGTAGTGGTAAAGCCAAGTAATCAAGCCCCAGAACCTGGCTTTAGGGTCTGTGTTTTAAACTACTACACTGCATTCCCTCTGAGAGAGAACTTGTCTAGCTAGTTTATCATTAATGATAACTGGTGTATGTGTGTAGATACATGTATCCATGTTATATACCACATTGTGTTAATATATATATGTGTAATGTAGTCTTTATGTGAGCAAAATAAAAGTTTACAAAACAAATATTTGAATTATGGGCATTTATATTTACTCCAAGGAGTTCTGGTGATCCAGTGTTCAAACCCACCAATCTCTGTGGAAGGAAGACTGGACAATCTACTTCCTTAAAGATTTACCACCTTGGAAACCCAATAGGGTTGACTATGAGTTGGAATCAACTTGATGGCAGTGGGTTTGGTTTGGTTTAGATACACACTTCAATGAGATTAACCTCATGGGCTCAGAATTTGTTAAAGTAACTGATGATCACAGAATACATGGGGAGAAGGAGAAGAAGTTCATAATTTAATAACTGCAATAAAAATTCAATGATTAAATTTGTAACTATTCATTTGTTTTAAAATAACTGTTCTATGTACTTAACAGTATTTGCCTCTCAAAACTGTCATTCCATAAAGCATACAGCTGGCAAGAAAACTAAAAACAGAGAGAAAGACAAAGTAAAAAGTATCATAGTTAAATCTGCTGTCACCCTCCTATCTCCCATTTGAAACTCCTGGGAACTTTTTAAAACACACAGCCTATTCTTCCTTTCAAAACAAAAATTGAAAACTGTAGAAAGAAAAGGAATTCAAGTATTATTCCATCTTGCTTGTATGAACAAGCCCACCAAAACTAAGCCTAGATATTGTTTCCTCAAATAGTTTTATTGACACATAGCCAGAAAATTTGTGTGCAGTGAACAAATTTTAAATTTCACAATTGATTTATTTTTAGACTACAGAAACATACAGATTATTAGTTATTAAATAAGACTCTATTTTGTTTCCCAAGCATTTATACTGTTAATATTTTAACATGATAATATATTTAACGTATTTAGAAAAGAAATACCTAAAACCGCTCCTAGGAAGGAAGATGGGGCAATCTACTTTCACAGTGATATTGCCTTGGAAACCCAAGGAGGGGTTGCTATGAGTCGGGGCCCACTCGATGGCACATAACAACAACAACAACAACAATACGATGTGAGTGTTGGCATATTTCGTGTGTTACCTTGTCTCTAGAAATTGGGAAAACTGCTCTTTTTTCCTGTGATTCAATTTAGCCAGCAAGCTTTTATATGATTAATATTTATACCCAAAGCTGGTCAGATTCTGTAAATTCCTGATACAAATGTACAGAATAAACATCCTTTATCAATAGTGAAAGGGGAGAGATGAGTTTTAGAAGAAAAATTAGATCCTGGTTGTCAGTTAATTTAGCTTAGCACTTTCATTTCTTATAAAAAATTCAAAATATGGCAATGCATTCAGAAATATCAAATAAAGTTCAAACTGTTTAAACTTAATTTACATCATATTACATCAGATCAAATTTCTAGTTATTTCTTCAATCAACATTTATGATATGCTTATATTTAAAAATCCAAGAAATAGAGTGAAGCTTTGGTTTTGTTACAAATCCATCACCTGTATTTATTATAAATATGAGCCAAGCAGACATTTAGCTTCAATTCATGTCAGTCAAGCCAATGTCACTATATTAATACTCTTTTTCTAATTGGGAAATGTGACTTAGATGGCATTTTATCATGACATCCTTTGTGACTGACAATTGTCTGTGCTGAAATATGTTCATGCACAAATTAATAGTGTGAATAAAATACTTTCAGATAAATTCTCTTTTTAGAAAACTTTGAATAAATAAATTTAAGGACCACAAAGATGTATTGGATAACATACTCTTTGAGAAAGGGGAAGGCAATAAAATACTAAATTTTAAACAGTTGCCATTTAGAAATAAGTATCTGCTTTATTTGTTGTTATGATTACAGAGGAATAGATAGAATTAATTTTTGAAACAGAATTGTAGCAAAATATCTAGGTGTCAAACATCAACTGCATTAAAAGAACATATTATTTGCCTTTTGTTCTCTTTTCTTTATACAAAGATAAATGTCTTTCCATTATATTTCATTACCAAAGTTCTGTTTAGAGTCCAATATTTGTAAATTTGACAGGTTAAGAAAATAAACTAGTCTACAGATGACATATTTGAGAATTTATGAATTTATCTGTCTACAATCTAGATTTTTGTGCTATTCCTTAGATGATGTCTTTAAAAGTTCTTTCATGCAAAGACCTACAAAATTCATGTTCAATTTTATTCTTCCTATTATTTTATTTAATCTATTTTATTCTCCTAAATTGTAAAGAAAGAAAGAGCAAGAAGAAAAGAACCAACAGCAATTACCTGAAAGTACAAGGTAAATGAATGCTGTAGATTATGCAACTGATATTGTTGAATCTGTCATTTATAAGCTGACTATTCTATAGGAGAAACAATAGGATTACCAGAATGTCTCCCTTGTTTCTAGAGATTGATAAGAATAGATGCACTGTTATTCATTTCAAAGCAGTGTTTTCTTGCAAACTGCATCCTTAATGTGCATTTTAAAAGAGTAACATGAAAAACATCAAAATGGCATGCCTTTTGAAAGTAAATAGTAGTAAAAATGAAGGAACTACTTCCTTTCTCCCCATTGCTTTGCAGCTGAAGACCAATTCCCTAAAGTTCATTAAGTCAAAGGGGAAAAAGAGACAGAGAAAGAGAGAAAAGCAAATATATAGAAAAAAATATATTGAAAAGGAAGAAAGCAAATAAAAGTGAAAGGTAGTCATGTAAAGATGGAGAGACTGAGCTGTAGGAACTAGTCACATGGTTATGAAATGAAAAGTTTCAGATTTGTATTGAAGTGAAAAAAAAAAAAAAAAAAAACTACTTAGAGAAAGGCCAACAGGCCAGACTAAATAATCCTCGACTTACCGTCCAATTCTGAATCCCATATTAGCTGCAGAGATTTTAATGTAAATATGCCATTACACTGTCATTACAGTGATCAGGCTTCATGGCTCACAGGTCACATCTCAGCCACTGTTAATTTTGCAGGCAAAAGCTTTTTTTCTCTTGAAATGTTAATAACTTTCTATTAGTTAATGTAGCGTGACTAAAATTCAGATTAGATATAATTCATTTTAATATCTGTGACTGGCTATCCTGATCATTTAGCAATGGTTTCCAGCTGAATACAAGATGCTAAATTGGACTCATTTGCATAGCCCTGTTAGAGCAATGCCATTCTAGAAATGTAGGCATCTTCAAATTAATTTAAAAGATTTTTTCTCCTCCTGGTTTTGCTACTAGGATAAAATCTTTGGTTGACAACTAATTGAAGTTACCATGGGCTGAATACACACACATCTCTTTTTCTGCCCACCCACTCACCCCTCATGGAAAAAAGAAATCAAAACATTAGTCAGGGGTATTAATTGGTGAGTATGAAAGATATCCAGTACCTCAACATACAGGGAGGGCCCAATTTAGTAACTCTCATGTTGTTACACAACCTGAACTATTGAAAAGGTCTGTAACAACCTAGTGTTGAAGAACATTTACTTTCACTTTTACAAACCTGTTTTTAACTCTGCATTATTTAGAGTCAGTGTAGAACTACCTGTCCTATGTATGAAGTCTAGTTTGTTGAGCTAGATAGATAAGACTTGCTGCTTTCAAAGGAAACCAGAACCAAGGTGGAATACACTCTTGTTATTAATCATAGGTGGAATCCGTTCTTTTTCTTCTTTGCATATGTCTCACCCATTAATACAAACGGAAACACAGACAATACTTTCATGCAACAAGGGGAGACTAAGCCCCTGAATTTTCAATTCCAGTGGGTAGATGCTCACGCAAACAGTTCAGTATATGAACCCGTGGAAAGGATTAGGAATTATTTGATTGCACTTGATCCTATTTCTTTGACTAGTTATATTTGCCAATTTGTTTTTCTTTCACTTAAATGCAAACAATTTAAAATATTAGTCACTTCCCCTTTGTTCACAGATATCACAAACTTTGTGTCAAGTATGCATAAATAATCTTTACAGTCAGGTCAAAGCTTTGATTTAGGAAACCTTAGTGGATTTGTAGAAAGTTACAACTGGAAAATATTTTAAAAATATTTTCTTAATACTTTAACATATTGCTGTTAATTCTAGTAACTTCAAATTAAGCATTTGAAATGTTCACATTGTTTTACAAACAAATTTCTTCATTATCCATTTACTTACATAAAGATATTTGATTTCAGAAACTCACATAGTTATTCTTTTTAGGATATAATTTTGAAGAATGAGGATATGATTACTTTTATTCCAAAGGTGAAAACAGGTCTCAGATACAGACAACTAATATTTATCATATATGTTTTTATTGGATTTTATTATTTCTAGGAGATTAGAGAAAACATGTGAGTTGGAAAACAGTCTCCCAATCCTCTCCCTCCTCCTTTGTCCCCTTGGGTAAAATATTAGATTCTCTCGCTTCTTCTTATCATTTGAGAAGTTAAAGAGTGTCATCTCTCCTCCACTTTCTAACTGTAAGGATTTCATAAGAAGGAATATGTTTGGGCCACTCTACATTTGGAGAGATGGGAAGACTTCAAAGAAAAATAATTAAAATCAATTTTTCTGGAAATTTTGAGTAAATATGGAATTGGAAAAACTCCTTTTTGGAATTCATAAATAGTAATTTTCAGTTATCTAGCTCATGTTGAAAATTAGTCACTTAGGCAATATTTACAAGATAGCAACCAAAGAGTAAGCTTGGTTAATAATTGACCATTGAGCAATTGAGTAGCTAGACTGTGAACTCCTAAAAACAACTACTTGCTCTATTTGGGTGATTCTTTCAAAAGTCAATGATTAATGCAGACTAAAAGCTTTGTTGGCAACATTTATCTTTCAGCCTATATATATTATCAAATATATAAATAACCCTCTCTGAACCTTGTCTCTCCACCAACTTCTCTCTTTCCCCTTCACAACTTAAATTCTTAGAAGAGTGACTAGCTCCACCTCTTTTCTCCTCTTCAATTCCAAATGCACTTTCTACCTTCTTACTCCTAAATGCACTGTGGTCTGATTTCCTTTCTTTCATCCCTTCAATAATCCACCCAAACTGCTCATGATCTATTATGAACTAAATCCTGTCCTCATTCCTGTCTCCATCTCCATACTGTCAGTTCAGTCAGTCATTTGTTCAGCTGATATTTAATGAGTATCAACTCTGTCACAAGGTCTATGATAGGTTTTGAGGGACCCATGAACATACATAGGGTTATAGAGGTCTAGATATGTATATTTTGAAAAAGTTTCCGTATTGATTTTGAAATGCCACCTCTATTCTTGTCATTATATCATAGCCATCTAATCTACTTGTCAGGTGTTAACTATCAGCTATGATGATGTTTCCAAACATGTAATTTGGGCTTCTTTCTTGACACACATAGCTAAATATCTAATTATCTTCTGGCTATTTTCACCAGAAGGAGGTTTGATGGTGCAGTCGATTGCTAACCAAAAGGTCAGCGGTCCAAACCCACCAGCTGTTCCATGGGAGAAAGATGAGACAATCTGCTTCCTTAAAGGTTTATAGCCTTGAAAACCATATAGGGAAGTTCTTCTCTGTCCTATAGGGTCACTATGAGTTGGGATTTACTGGATGGCAATGGGTTTGGTTTGATTTTCACCAGGTTATTCCACAGTGAGATCAATATAAGAGTGTGCACTCTGGCCCCTCTTCCTTTGCCACCCATAACCTGGTTCAGAAGAGTAGCATTTATCTAGGCACTCAAGTCAGACACTTGAAAATAATTTTAGAATTACTAATCTATACATCCAATTGGTCACTAAATGTTATTAATTATACCTCCTTATAAGCCTCTGATTTAAATTTGTCCTCTTCTCCATTCTACCACATCAGTTCAGGCCTTTATAGCTTCTGACTGGGATGATCTTTATTACTCTTACCTGTTTTCAAAGGCCATTGCAAGTCAAATCTATCTTTATAACCAGAGTTGTATTTCTAAGGTACAAATCTTGTTGCCCCACTTCTGTCCAATTTTCAGAGCCTCCCCTTCACTCTTAGGTTTAGCAGTCTCTGCATGGTGATTGGGCCCCTACTGGCTTTCCAGCCCTATCCCCCTTATTGCCACTTGCAATTTGTGCCCTAACCAGGACTAATGATACCCATACCCTACAAGGAACAATTCTATTGCTTGCTTCTCTGCCTTTGCCCATATAGTTTTCCTTCTCTAAACACTCTGTTCTCTCCCTTTGCCTACCTGGGAAATTCTTACTCATTCTTCAGCATTTGGCTCAATTTTTATCTTCTCTGGCAAGCCATCATTCACTCTGTATCTTCAAACAGAACTAAACATTTGATCCTTTTTGCACCAATGGTACATTGCTCATGTGTTGAGTGCATTAATGTAAGATCTAGATCTCGATATAGATTATAGGTATAGATATAGATATAAATATAGATGGAGATAGTGAGAGCCTAGAGGAGGATAGAGGCAGATATCGACAAAAAGTAGGGCCTCTAGAAATATTTCTTGAATTAATAAAGGAATAGTAGATGTGCCTTTACTACATCAAACATCTAGCCTTTGTGAAACCAGTTCCAAATCCATTTTGTCTTCTTGAAGTTTCATTTCACGTAAAGAATCCCTGCCTGACCTATGAGCATGAAACCTCTTGAGATTCAAAGAAAAAAAAAATTCACTTTGCAATGGTGACATTTCAGGCTGGTTCTGAGCTTCTGTAGTGGCTTCCTGCTTTTCCTAAAATCACCTGAAACTGGTATTTTTTTTTTTTTTCTTTTGAAAATTCAAAACTCTTTATGGATTTAGAGGCAATTTCCCCGGATAATGACTTAGCTACATCCATT
>NW_006921588.1:39748757-39779645 GCF_000298275.1 Orycteropus afer afer
TGTGTGTGTGTGTGTGTGTGTATGTTTATGTACATTTGTATACATATACATAAATTTTAACACACAAAAGAGTTTGAACAAGATTTTAGAACTTCAAAACTATTTTTGTCCCTGGATTGAGCTTCCCTTGTAAAAGTTTCCTTGTTCACTACAATGAATCTTTCTCTAAGACCAGAAAGATACAGGCCTCTTTCTTCTTTTATTATTATTATTACAGGATGTCCTAACTTCAATACACAAAGTAGTATAAGTATGATGTCTCATTAATATGATATAAATAAAAAAAGGTGAGGTTTTAAGCCTTAACCCAAAAAGGCAGCCCCAAGGTAACAAAGCAGTCCCATACATACACAAACAACAATAACAACAACAAACAAATTATAGTAGTATCTTCCTATTAAATAAATCCAGTGACACCACACTTAGAAACCCTAAGAAGGATTAAAATGAGAAAAAGTTGGTTAAATGGTGATTGACTATTTTAATAAGGTGAATGTCTTCTCGTTTCAGAGAAAGAAATAACTTCCTAACAGGCAGAAAAAATCATTTGGTCACTTCAGTATAGTTACCTTGTTAATGTCTTGATTTTTTTTTTTTTTTTTTACTTTTCCTCTGGATTTCATATGACTTAAATATTAAAGCATACATATATCCACCAACACTTTTATTTTTCCATTTGTCATTGTTTCAAATTACCTGTTTCACATTATAAGCCATATCTTTTGGAGAATTAGAATTCCATTGTGTACTATTAATCTACTGACGATTTTTCTTCATGCTAAGATATTAATCATATATTTATGTACTTGCACAATTTGATGCTATAATAATAACAACAATGTCAGGATCATAAGAAACAAACTTTGGTTTCAAAATGATGCTTACTATGACCTAAATTTGTTGGGGCAAATACCTTTGAAGGATGAATGGCAACAAGATTAAACATTCATTTAATTAATGAATAGCTGGAAACTGAGTGAGGGGGAAGTAATTATTGTGAAGGCAGTGGGGGATGGGGAATAGATTCAAAGAAATACACTCTGATGAATCAAACATACATCAAATAATTACAGCAAAATTAAGTTACCTCCATGCAAGAAATCAACGTATGGAATAGAGTCATTGGAAAAGGCTTTATGGAGAAAATTCTACCTGACTTGGGTCTTGAAGCTTTCAGATAAGAAGAGATGAAGAAAGAGGATATTCAGGAATGTGAAGTAATATAAGCAAAGGGCCACCCTGGAATGAACAAGGAGGTTCAGAGAAAGACCAGTACACAGACAGGTCTTAAGTTAGAAAGAATGGGATCAAACTATAAGAGGTCTGTAATATAACGAGGGGAATCTGGACTTCAAGAAACAGATGATAAAGAGACTAGTAATTTCTCAGAGTCCTTGGGAGGTGCAAATTGTTAACACACTCAGCTGCTAACCAAATGCTGGCGGTTCCAGTGCACCCAAAGTCTTCTCTGAAGAAAGAGCTGGCAGTTTACTTCCTAAAAAATCAGTCGTTGAAAATGTTGTGGAACACAGTGCTACTCTGACACACATGGAGTCACCATGGGTTCCAATCAACTTGAAAGCAACTGGTACTGGCCAGTGATTTCCAAGCAGAGTAATCCTATGAGGAAATGATAGCCGTGTATAAAATGAAGGTGGTATGAGTTATCTATTACAATTTACTAAATGCTCCCCCAAACTTAGCAGTTTAGGACAACACAATTTATTATCTCACAGTTGTTTTGGATCAGAAATCTGTAACATCTTAGCTTGAGGGTTTTGGCTTAAATTTTCTCACAAGATTGCAGTCAAGGTCTCAGCTAGGGCTGTTGGCTTTCTGGGGCTGGAAATTCCAATTCCAAGCTTGGTCAATTAGTTGTTGGCAGGTCTCAATTTCTCACTGACAGTTGGCTGAAGATCTCCATGATTTGCCATTTGGACCTCTATATAGGCTGCCTGAAAATTCTCACAACATACCAACTGAATTCCATTGTTGTGAGTGATCCAAGAATGAAATAGAGAACAAGAAAACAAAAGAATGTGTCCTGAAGATGAAAACTTCTTTTCATAATCTGATATTGGAAGGCATATACCTCACTTCTTTCATATGTTATTGGACACAACACCAACATGGTAATCTGTGGGAGGAAACAGCACAAGGATGTGACTTCCAGAAGCAGATTTGTCTTAGTCATCTAGTGCTACTATTAAGAAATACCATAAATGGATGGCTTAACAAACAGAAATTAATTTTCTCACTATTTAGGAAGATAAGAAGTCCAATTCAGAGCACTGACTGTAAGGGAATGTTTTCTCTCTTTGTTGACTTTGGAAGAAGATCCTTGTCTCTTCAGCTTCTGGTTCCTTGTTCCTTTGAGATCTCCATGTATCTTGGCATCTATTTTATCCTCTGCTTGCTTCTTTAATCCCTTTCATAACTCAAAAGAGATTGACTCAAAATAAAACTTACATAGGTATAGAGGTTAGTATTTACAATACATATTTTTGGGGTCATAATTCAATCCATAACAGGATCATTGAGATTAATTTGAAGCTGGCTACCACAGTGGTACAGTTAAGGAGGCCAGCCAAGAAAGAGGCTATTATAATCATTCAATAAGAACATGTTGAAAATCTGACAATGAGAATGGAGAGGAAAGGACAAATCCTTTTTGTGATATCTAGAAGATAAATAATATTTAGTAACAGTCAATGTAGTGAAGCCAGGGTAGCAAAAAGGCTCTTTTAAGAGGACTTCAATGTTTTGAATTTGGACAATTATGACAATGATATGGCTAACAATTGATAAGGTGGTATATAAATGGCATTTTAAAAATTATTTATTTTATTTTTATTTTTGAAAATATACACAGCAGACCATCTACCAATTCAACAATTTCTACAAGTACACTTCAGTGATGTTGGTTACATTTTTATATTGTACAACTATTCTCACTCTCCCTTAATGAGTGGTTCCTCCCCTTTAAAATAAATTTACTGCCTCTTAAGTTTCCTATTTAATCTTTCACATTGTTGTTGTCAATCGATTCTATATAGACAGATCTTAAAAGAGCACAATGCTCAAGGCAGACATTCTTTACTAGATGAGCTAAACCTATTATTTGGTTTTGGGAGCTCTAGTGGTATAGTGCTTAAGGCATTTGACTGCTAACCAGTCAAATGGTTTGAACCACCAGTCGCTTCTTGGAAGGAAGATTGAGCAATCTATTTCTGTAGAGATACTGCCTTGGAAACCAAGGAGGGGTCACAATGAGTTGAATTGACTCAACAGCATTATTTGGTTTTAAGACTTAGGGGACACTTTTGGTTTAAAGTTTAAAGATTATCTCAGAGCAATAGTTTCAGGGGTTCATCCATCTCCATCGCCCCAGAAAGTCTAGAGTTCATGAGACTTTGAAATTCTTTTCTTCATTTTCTCCCTTTTAATCAGGGTTCTTATATAGAATTTTTGATAAAAATTGGCAGCAATGGTAGGTGTGTACCATCCAGTTCTGTTAATGGCAAAGGAGGCAGTTGTCCACAGAGGCAATTAGCCATACATCTCATTTCCTCCTCCTACTTCTGACTTTCCTTCCTTTGTTGCCCCAGAAATACAAGTGAGAATTTTAATATGAGAGCAATTTCATTTCTGGATCTATTGAATTTGAAGTGACAATTATCTATCCAAGTGAAGATACTTTATATATATATACTCTATACTATATGTATAAAGCATTTGACTGCTAACCAGAAGTCTAACAGTTCAAACCAACCAGCCACTCCTTGGAAGGGAGATTGGGCAACCTACTTCCATAGTGATACTCCCTTGGAAACCCAGGCGGTATCACTACGGAAGTAGATTGCCCAACCTTCCTTCTGAGGAGTGGCTGGTGGGTTTGAACCACCAGCCTTCTGGTTAGCAGTCAAATTCCTTAGACACTATGCTATCAGAGCTCCATAGGCAAAGGATAGGGAAAAAATAGCTATTACTACAAGATTGAACTGAACTGGGTCAGTTAGAAACAAGAGAAGATCAGGAAAATTACTATGGGTAGTGAACATCACATAGTAGATGTTCATAATAATCTTGTCTTCAAGAAAATATAGGTATGTTTTGCTTAATTTTCATTCAGGTAATGTTTACCCATATATATGTCCATGGTCCCATAAGTTGCTTTTTCTTTAAAGGGGAAGCAGATATTATTTTGCTTATTATTTCCCCCTAGTGTTTTTGAAGGAGCTCTGATGGCATAGTGCCTAAGGATTTGACTGCCAACCAGAAGGTTGGCAGTTTAAATTCACCAGCCACTCCTCGGAAGGAAGATTGGGTAATCTACTTCCGTAGAGATATCACCTCAGAAACCCAAGGAGGGGTCATTATACTTCAGATCTGACTCAACAGTAGTGAGCTTGGTTTTGGTTTTAATGATTTTGAGGACCCTATGTCCCCAGAGTGAACTAGTAGTGGGGCTCCAGGGTGCATCAAAATCCTAGCAGTGCCTCCTCCTTCCCCTTCTCCTGGCTTCATGTACCCACCCAGCAGCTATGTAGCCTTTCACTCCTGGCACAGTGTCCCCTCTGCTTTTGTTACAGGTTCTGGCAGTGCCAACCAGGCCCAGGAAGGTCATGCTACCAGCTCCATGCTGTGGCAATGATGGCTGTACATGATCACACCAATAGGGCAAAGCTATCTAGGGCCATCATTGCCAGCTTCACTCCCAGCACCTGCACACTTGGTCTCCATGGCTGCTTCTGTGTGTCCCCAAACTCTCCCACTCCCTGTGTCTGGTGTGAACAAAGTCCTGCTCCAGCTTCCTGTGCAGTCCCTGCCTGGCCCACTTACATATCCCAGAAGGTCAGACTCCTGTATTTGGTGGATACAATTCTAGGGATTTTATAGTGGGCTCCCATAAAGTTTTAAAAATAATAGGCTTTACAGGGATTGAACTACAGATTGTATGGGGACAGCCAATATATAATATGGTGTTCACACAGCATCCAAATAGCATAACGTCCTATTTCACCCAATATATTATGCACATTAGGCAACACATACCTGTATACAGTTCTCTCCCTTCCTCTTGTCCTTTCTCCATTTCTTCTTTCTATCTTTTTCCCCTCTCCTTTTCCTCTTTCTCCTCCTCTTCACACTCTGTCTTCTTGTTCTTCTTCTTCTTGTTAAACAAATTTACTGTTTTTTTTTTCCTCTACAGAGAAAATTATCATAATACTCCTGAAGCAGAATGGTCCGATTCTATTGTAGAGTATCTTTGAAGACTGTTCATTTTAATAAATTATTCATTTTAAGTCCCAGTGCTTAAACAGAGAATATCTGACAAGGAAAATGCTTTGGGGAAAAAACAGAAAGTAATTCTAAAGTGACTTCAAAAAATAAATACAGAAATTCAAAACACTCTTTCATAATACTGCTATTTTATTTTGATGAAGTGAAAAAATAAGGCAAAAATGATTCAACTAAAATTCACGCAAATTGAGATTTTTTTTATAACTTCCATTTACACAGTTTTTATAGTAAATGCATTGTCATAATATTTAAGTGGAGAAAAGTCTATTAATCTGATGCCCCTCCCACACATATTTTTGTCAAAAGTGCAAAAGAGTATGAGAGATAATAGAATTTTTTTTCACACTTTATTTTTAGGTAAGAAAATACTCTTTTCACATTGGCTAATACGATCAAACATGTTTCATAGGTTACATATTTAAGGTGGCCCATGAATATAAAACCGCACTGATTAATGAAGTAGTGGGCATGAATTGGGAATCTTCAACATTTTGAATTTTAAAAGCTTAAACATTGAGAATAAGCTTGAGACTGCTCATTAATATATCACCAAGAGAAACAGGTAGACCTAATCTCTTTTATCTCAGAAAAAAAAGCATGATATGATAATATACAATTAAATTAAAAAAAAATGAAAACAAGTGTTCACTAAAAATACTTTTTGCTAAGTCAAATATAACTCTGGAAGTCTTAGTTTATATATGTCTACATTACTCATTAATCTCTACTAAACATTAAGAAATTGAAGACTTTTACCAACTTCTGCATCTGAAATTGATCAAACATGCAACCAAGATGCATTGATAATTATTGGTTATTGGAATATGAGAGTTGGAAACAAAGAAGCATCGGTTGTTGGAAAACATGGCCTTGGTGATAGATATGACACCTGAAATCACATGATAGAATTTTGCAGACAAACAATTTACTCATTTTAAATACCTCTTTTCAACACAAACAGTGACTATACACATGCACCTTACCAGATGGAATGCAAAGGAATCAAATTCCACTATATCTGTGTAAAGAGGCCATAGAGAAAATCAATATCATCAGTTAGAAAAAAGGCCAGGGGCTGACTGTGGTATAGCGTATCAATTGCTCATATGCAAATTCAAGTAGAAGCTGAAGAAATTTAAAGTAAGTCCATGAAAGCCAAAATTTGACCTAGAGTGTGTTCCACCTGGATTTAAGGACCATCTCAAGAATAGATTTGATGCATCAAACACCTATAATCAAAGATCAGATGAATTGTGGGATATTATCAAGGACATCATACAGGAAGGACATAAAAGTTCATTAAAAAGACAGGGGAAAAAAGGAAAGACCAAAATACATATCAGAAGAGACTCTGAAACTTGCTGTGCAACATAGAGTACTAAACTGAATGGAATAAATGATTGAAATAAAGGAGATGAAGGATTTCAAAGGGTGGCTTGAGAAAACAAAGTAAAATACTATAGTTAAATGTGCAAAGACCTGTAGTTAGAAAACCAAAAGGGAAGAAAATGCTTGGGATTTCTCAAGCTGAAAGAACTTAAGGAGAAAAAAAAAATTCAAGTTGCTATATTGAAGAATTGTATGGTAAAAATATTGAATGATACAGGTAGCATCAAAAAGAGATGGAAGGAATTCACAGACATTCAGCCATTTCAGGAGGTAGCATGTGATCAAGAACTGATGGTATTTAAGGATTCAGGAGAGGACATGGAATGAGAGATATCATTGTTAATGTCAGATGAATCTTGGCTGAAAGCAGAGAACACCAGAAAGATGTTTGCCTGTGTTTTGCCAACTATGCAAAAGCATCCAACTGTATGGATCATAAAAATTATGAATAACATTGTGAAGAATGGGAATTTCAGGACACTTATTTGTGCTCATGAGGAAACTATACATAAACCAAGAGGCAGCTGTTAGAAGAGAACAAGGAGGTAGTGCATGGTTTAAAATCAGGAAAGGTGTGTGTCGGGGTTGTACCCTTTCACCATACTTATTCAATCTGTATGCTGAGCAAATAAACCAAGAAGACTATATGAAGAAAAATGCAGCATCAAGATTGGAGAAAAATTTATTAAGAACCTGCAGATAACATAACTTTTCTTGTTGAAAGTGAAAAAGACTTGAAGTACTTACTAACAAAGATTGAAGACTACAGCCTTCAGTATGGATTACATCGCAACATAAAGAAAACAATAATCCTCACAAATGGACACATAAGCAACCTCATGATAAATGGAGAAAAGACTGTGAAGGATCTCATTTTACTTAGATCCACAATTAATGCCCAAGGAAATAGCAGTTAAAAAATCAAATAACATATTGCATTGGGCAAATTTGCTGCAAAATCCTCTTAATGTATAAAGAGAAAAGATGTTACTTTGAAGACTAAGATGGGCCTGATCCAAGCCATGGTATTTTCAGTTATCTCATATGCATGGGAAAACTGGACAATAAATAAGGAAGACTGAAGAAGAACTGGTATCTTTGAATTATGGTGTTGGCAAAGAACATGGTTTGCTAGAAGAATGGAAAAATCTTTCATGTATGAAGTACAGCCAGGATCCTCCTTAGAGGTGAGAATGTCATGTTGTCAAGAAAGATCAGTCCCTGGAGAAGGATATCGTGCTTGGTAAAGGAGAGGGTCAGTGAAATAGAGGAAGAGCCTCGATGAGATAGATTGATACAGTGGCTGCAATGACGCGCTCTACTGTAGCAGTGATTGTGAGGATGGCACTGCACTGGGCAGTGTTTTGTTCTGTTGTACATAGGGCTACTATAAGGTGGGACCAACTGGATGGCACCTAACAGCAACAAAACTGATCTCTCTAAAATCCTGCATTCCTAATTTCAATCTATTTTCCATAAAGTAGCAAGAGTGATTTTTTTTTAAATGTAATGCCCTTTCTTAAAATTATTCAATGACTTCCTTTTTTTCCTTTGCATAAGGTAAAATTTCTTATTATGGCCTATAAGATCCTGTAAGACCAATGCTTAGGATATGTTTCCACTGTATATGTTAGAAGTTTTCCAGAATTTCATAGTTACATAGTGTCAGTTTGTGTTTTTTTTTTCTCTCAGAATATACACACGCACACACACACACACACACATATATATACATATATATGTATATGTATGTATGTATGAACAATATTATAATGTATGTATGAAATAGTTTGGTGTTTATCTCACTAAAATAAAGGGGAATTGAAAATAATCTTTCTTGTGCTTAAGCATCTTAGATAAGAGTCCAGTATAATACACTATTTTCTGTGTTCAGACAGATAAATTATAACATAATCTGTATTTTCTCCAGGTTTCTTTTCTTTTATGAAATGTATTGTGAATCAGTCTTGACAACTGCTTACATTTATATTTTGAGTAATCTGTAATTTAATATTATGATTTTTGTCTTAAAAAAGTAATAAGGCCAGTACTTGTGCAAAGCAATTTTAAGTTTATAAATACTTGATATGTAATATTAAAATTGTGAATACTATTACATACATAGTCTTGCAATAGCAGTAATAACTATAATCCATGAGCAGATACATAAACAGACACTCAAGCTGAAAAAGGGTAGGAGGTGACCCTTTTCCACCAGGAAATATGTATAGGCTTGACAGAGAAGATCTCTACCTATGTATTTATATGAGCTGCAAATATATCCATGAATATAGTAGAGTTTACAAGGGACAAAATTATGAAAACTTTGTAATCATAACCAGATACCTTGAGGGAATGAGTTGCTGGGAATAGGGACTCAGGATCATAGTATCAGAGGACACTAAGGTCAATTGGCATAATATAGTCCACAAAGGCAATGTTCTACATTCTATTTTGGTGAGTAGTGGTTGGGGTCTTAAAAGCTTGTGAGCAGCCATCTAACATGCAGCTATTGTTCTCTCCCCATCTGGAGCAAAGAAGAGTGAAGAAAATCAAAGATACAAGGAAACAATGAACCCAAAAGACTAATAGGCCATATGAACCCTAGCCTCCATGACCCTGAGACCAGAAGAACTAGATGGTGCCTGGCTACCATTGCTAATGCTCTGAAAGAGATCACAATAGGAAATACCAGATAAAACAGGAGAAAAATGTGGAACAAAATGCAAAGTTACAAAAATGTCCAGGCTTACTGGTCCAATGAAGACTGGTGGAAGCCCCAAGACCATGGTCCCTTCAAGTCAGGAAGTGAAATCAACCCCCATGTGGCTCACCTTTGAGGCAAAGCACGATAATAATAATAATAACAACACTGCCACAGAGATGATTCTGACTCTATGGGACAGAGTAGAACTGCCCATACGTTTCCAAGGCTGTAAATCTTTACAGAAGCAGACTGCCTCATTTTCTCCCACTGAATGGTTTGTTGGTTCGAACCACCAATCTTGTGGTTAGCAGCCAAATGCCTTAACCACTGTCTCTCTTACATATCTTTTGGCTCCTTAGCCAAAAGATAAATATGCCTACAGGTTGAACAGTAACACCAGGGAGGTATGCATTCATTAGAACAATCAACCATACAGGATCAAAAGGGCAGCATTTGCCTAGGGAAAAAGCTAAGAAAGTGGGAAAAGACAGGAAAGAAGGATGAAGGGAAATAGTAAACACAGGAAGGAAGTGGGAAGAGTCTTATTACATTGTGGAGATTTCATTGAATGCCACAAAACAAACTGTGCATTGCTGAATGTAAAACCAACTTGCTTTATAAACTTTCACCCAAATCACAATAAAAAAAGATAAAAATAATAAATAAAATATGTATATAAAAACGTTTTTGCCGGTCTAGAAATTTCAGGGTATTAATGCAAGATATTAGAAACATGAGGATAGCAATATGTTTTCACAACATGAAAATATCATCAATGCCCCAGAGTTGTAAATGGGGAAGCTGTTACGTTGGTGAATATCTTGTTGTGTATGTTTTCACCAAAATAAAAGTTATATATATATATATATATATATATATATATATATATATATATATATATATATATATATATATTTATATTTATATTTATATTTATATATTTGAAATGAGTTTTAAAAATAAATACAGTACATAAATAAATACAAAATCTATCAATAAAGGTAGCTATGACATTGAAAAGAAAAAAAAAAGTACTCATCACTAACCCTACTTCTCATCTTAATTGACTTTCAGTTACACTGGATTTCCTTTAATTCACAGAACACACTCTTTCCCACCTTATAAAAGGAGCTCTGGTGGTGTAGTGCCTAAGGTATTTGACTGCTAACCAGAAGGATGGTGTTTCAAATCCACCAGCCACTGCTCAGAAGGCATATTGAGCAATATATATATATATATATATATATATATATATTCTGCATCCTATGTCTGTAAGGTTTAGCCTCAGTTTTTGCTGACATGGATCCATTTCATCCTTCTTCAAAGATTAAATATTACCTTTTTACATAAGGTTTCCTTGATTTTAGTGAAGGTACACTTCCCTGCACCCCCACCTCCATACTGCCTACCATTAAATATTTATGGCGCTCTGGTGGCGTAGTGCCTAAGACATTTGACTGCTAACCAGAAGGCTGGCAGTTCAAATCTACCAGCCACTTCTTGGAAGGAAGAATTGTACAATCTACTTCTGTAGGGATACTGCCTGGGAAACCCAAAGAAGGGTCACTACAAGTTGGATCCGACTCACCAGCAGTGAGTTTGGTTTAGTTTTATTAAATCTTTATAGATCTTGTAATTTATATATGTATACACATTTTTAAACATATGTATATATATATATATATACACACATACACACATATATACATATACATATGTGTGTATATATATACACATATAGACACAAATATATAAAATATATATGTATATGTGTGTGCTGTGTATGTAAATAATATATATTTATGTGTGTGTGTGTGTTTTTGTGTATCTATACATTCTTTTCGTAATGACCAGTGCTGTTTAAACATTCTTGTATATGTCTTTTGGTACACATATGTATACAATTTTTTTTGGTAGTGGAATTGCTAGGCATATGCATAGTTTTATTTAATATGGCCAATAGTTTTCCAGGAATTGGAACAGTCTTCCAAGATGGTTGCATCATACCAGTAGCCTAAGAGTTCTAGTTGTTCTATATCCTTGCCAACACTTCATATTGTTTTTTCTTTAATATTTTATCTTATGGCAGATGTGTATTGGTATATTATTTTGCTTTTAGTTTGCCATCACCTGATGACTAGCAATTTTAAGGACTATATGTTGTACAAATTGGTTCTTTGTAGATTTTCTTTTGGAAATGCCTGTTCAAGACTTTTTTCCATTTTTAATTTGTCTTTTTCTGGTTGAATTGTGGTTAAATATATACATATCTAAATCTCTTTCCATTTCCTTAGGTGGGACAAACAGTTAAGTGCTGTACTATTAATGAAAGGCTGGCAGTTCAAACACATTCAGAACCACCTCAGAAGCCTGCTATTCCAAAAGGCAGCAGTCATGAAAACCCTATGGAGGGCAGTTTACATTCTGAAACACACAGGATCGCCATGCACCATGACTTAGGTAGGTGGAAACACAGAGATGTCCAAGAGGGGTAGCTTTAGTGTTATTTTGACCTTGCAAATTTTAAATATAAAAGATGATCTCAGTAAGTTAAACCTTTATTCAAAATCTGTTTTCCACATTCTACCCATAAGTATTAGGAGAAACATCCTTCAAAAAATAAAATATAAGTCAAAATATTATTTCTAAATTAGCAAGAGGTTATGAGTCTCTTGATGCTGTGTAATTAAAGGTAGAAAAGTAGTAAAAACTGATAAAGTACCAATTGCCCTCTTGAATCATGGTAAGGAGAGATATTGTGCTATGATACTTTCTATAAGCAATTCTATTAATAGTAAGTAACTCATAATCTGTCATGCTTCTCAAAACCTGTTCAAATAATAAATGTGTGTCATCTTTATACCATCCCTGTGAAAAGAGTTAGGAATAGAGTGAGACAGGTGAGGCTCTTAGGGCACAAACATTTTAGGGCAGTACCCCACCAGAGCTCTCTTATCCTGCCCCAAGCTATTTAACCCATGAGACCTAGAGCTCTGGTAGCGTAGTGCCTAAGGCATTTGACTGCTAACCAGAAGGCTGGTAGTTCAGACCCACCAGCCACTCCTCAGAAGGAAGACTGGGCAATCTACTTCCATAGAGATACCGCCTGAGAAACCCAACGAGGAGTCGCGATGAGTCAGATTCAACTCGACGGCAGGACGGCAGTGAGTTTGGGGCAGGAAAGTATCATAAAACCATGTGCAACATTAGTAAAGTTTTAGATTAAAGTCATGTGAGGAATTTGGAATAGTAATAGTAAAAGTAAATTTCAATGGACATATGTCTGCATATGTCCAGCATGCTTCATGATCTGAAAGAATAATCTTTCTGGGTAACACATGTTGATTCCATTGCTTGTTATTGCTGTTGTTCTTGATCTCTACCTTAGCTCTTGGGCTTAAACTTGAATTAACAGATGACACTAAAATTCTATCCTATAGCTTCACAAGCCACAGTTATTATTGGGTCTTTTTTCCCTTTTAGCAGTTGGAGCACTAGTCTCTACATACGTGGTAATAAAAACATTTGCAGTCAGCATTTACAGAAAAGATCCAAGAGATTTACTCTACCTGAGTAGGAGGTCTATCTTTAAGAATGTAGAAATTTACAGGTGTTAATGGGGATGCATTATTGCTGAAATGCTGCTCAATTAAGGCATATGTGGAACTACAAAATGGGACATGTTGAAAATGAGTGCACCTGTTTGCAACATGGTAAAAGATGTACTGAGGGTTAGATGCAGTTACTCAAAATAGTCCTAAAAGCAGGGATTACAAAGTCTATCTCTTTCACCACCTCCCCCATTCGGTGTCTTCCTCAGGTGTGAACTAAAACTTACTCATTTTGGATCAGAGTCATTTCACTTAGAAACTAAGGTTGAGTTTAAAGCACTCTCTTAAGTGAAGGTCAGTGGTTTATCCATTATAGCACCCAACCCCAAATGCATTTAGCAATTAATTATATCTACATCTATATTTATAGGGTAAAAGAATAAGGAAATGACAGTCAGCAGTTTTAAGAAATATAAGTAAAATGTGTCCTATCATTTAAAATGATATATCATGAAAGAAAATTTAAAAGCTCATATATGCAAGCTAAATTAAATACATATTTTGAATTTCAGTCTGTGAAGCTAAAAAGATCAAAGGGAAGTCTTTACAGTACTTTGGAATTTGGTATAATACTTCCCGGGAGGTCATTTCCTCCCATAATTTAGTCTGACTTAGTTTGGCTTCAGGTCCATTAAAAATGTGTGGCAAAAAGAAGGCCACTTTTTACTCTATTTTTTAACAGAAACTTGTAAGTGAAAAAGAAAGGTGTCTGGAAGAGGATCATCTATCAGTCCTAAGAGCTTTCAAATCTTCTGACTTTTTGTGTCTGATTGAGACAGAAATTTACCTTGAAATTTCTATAGTTTAACCCTTCTCACTGTTCTGTGGATGAGTATTTCATTAGATCTTAAGTGCTGTTCAAGAGCAGTCACTGCCTTCCTATGACACCTATGATTGTGACCCCTTAGCTAAGGAAAGTGTAGATATCAAGAAGTTTGGTTGTGTTATTAGGTACAATCTATATCTGTCTTTTTTTTTTTTTTTTTTCTTCAAATGGTGAGTTCCTTTGATGTGAATTTAGCCATCAGCTTCTTATGCTCTGGTGGTACAGAGGTGAAGGTATTTGGCTACTAACCAAAGAAGGTTCAAAGTTGGAACCCACCCCTGCTTGGCAGTGAAAAGAGATAGTCTGCTTTCTGACAGATTTAAATCCTTGGAGGCACTATGGGGCAGTTCTACTCAGTTCTGTAGTTGGAATCCACTTGATGGCAATGGCTTTAGTTTGGGTAGTTGAATATGTGAAACAAAAACCCAGGTAAATTATTTCTTCTTTTCCTTCTGTCCTCCTCCCCATTCTCCCTCTCTGACACACACATACACACATTAGGCAAGATCAACTTTTTTTTTTTTTTTTTTAATCAGAATGTACAGGTTGTACACAGGCTAAACTACTTGACTAGGAGCTAGAAAAGGAAAAATCTTGTCTTCCACCTCACCTGTAACTTGGGGTTTCATTGTGGAAGTTACTCAACTGTCTAGACTTCAGTTTTGTTTATTTCCATATTTGAAGAGGGTTGAGTTTGATAAGATTTGAGGTCTCTTCTCCCATGCTTGAACCTGTTCTGATCCTGCCTCTTTTGAATACTTATAATTGCTATTTTATAGTGACCAATCCTACAGAGAAGTAGCCATCTCCTATTAATTTTGGACTAGGAAACTGGCACATGAGTTACTTCAATTGTACTAATATACTTCAACTAAGCTTTTTAAGTAAGTTTTCATCAGAGCAGATATCTTCTACTATAAAGATGGTAAGGGGGAATCAGCTCATAATAAATGGCTGCCTGGTGTCCTGGGTTGAGGATGATTGTGAAGCTGGATGCAGAGTGCTGTGAACTCAGAGCAATGTCTACCAATGGTGAGCAAGGAGTAAGTAGGGTACACCTACTGCTTGTTTGTCATCCCTGACCTCCCCCATTGTCAATATTATTGAAAATACACCACTGGTAAGAGCATAGATCTAGTTTGAATGTAATACAATAGAAGGCATAAGCAAGGCATTTATAACTATCTTTACATACAACTGCAAACTTATATTGTAATCCTTAGAAATTTGTAAATTGCTAATGCTTGTCAGTTCTAAAATGATTATTATTACCTAAAGAAATGTATGCATTTATGGAACCATGAAGAGGAGTCAGCCACAGGGATCCAGGTGAGGAGAGGGAACCCAGGCAATGTCCCAAAGTGGCAAGGTGGGGAAGCAGGAGAAAGGAGAGGAAATGGCCCAGGGACCAGAACAGAGCGAGGAGTCAGCTGCAGGGATCCAGGTGAGGAGAGGGACCCCAGGCCATGCTTCAAAGCAGCAAAGCAGGAAAGAGGGAGAGAGGAGAGGGAAAGGCCCGGGGACCAGGACAGGGCAAAGAGTCAGCCTCAGGGATCCAGGTAAGGGTGGTTGGAAAGGTTTCCAACAACTAAGGGAGACAAACGTGTCTGTCGGTTTGTCCTACTGTGGTGACGTGTTGCTGTGAGTCTTGAGGCTGTGCCACTGGTGTTTCAAACCCAGTGGGGTGTACATGGTGCACAGACATCAGCCCAGCTTGTAGACAGACAGGCTAGGAAGAAGGAAGAGACCATCTACTTCTCGAAGAATTGGCCAAGGAAAACCTTATGAATAGCAGAGAAACACTGTCTGATACGTTACTGTGCAACTTTATGAATAGTCTGGAAACATTGTCCAGTACAGAGGAGGAGGATGAGTCACATAGGTTAGAAGGCTCTCAAATAGGACTGGGAAAGAGCTGCATCAGAGTAAAACCAGCATTACTCATATGGATAATGTAAAGCTTTCGAGACCTCTGTTTGCTGATGCGGCACCACTCAAATTGAGGAGAAACAGCTGCAAATATCCATTAATTATCATAACATGGAATGTATAAAGCATGAATCTAGGAAAATGGGAAGTTGTCAAAAATGAAATGCAATGCATAATGATTGGTATCCTAGACATTAGTGAGCTGAAATGGACTGGTTTTGGCCATTTTGAAACAGACAACCATATGATCTACTATGCTGGGAATGACAGTTTGAAGAGGAATGGCATGGCATTCATCATCAAAAAGGATGTTTCAAGATCTGTCCTGAAGTACAATGCTGTCAGTGACAGGATAATATCCATATGCCTTTAAGGAAGACCATTAATACAACTATTATTCAAATTTATGCACCAACCACCAAAGCCAAAAATGAGGAAATTGAAGATTTTTATCAACTTCTGCAGTCTGAAATTGACCAAACTGCAATCAGGACGTTTTAATTATCACTGGTGACTGTTGCTGTGGTTGTTATATGCTGTCGGGTCGGACCCTACTCATAGCGACCCCTCCTTGGGGGGTCCCCTCCTCTGTTATTTCAACTTAAAGAAATAAGGAGCCAAAAGTGAGAAAAGTGGAAAAACAAAACTCACTGCCATCAAGTAGATTCCAATTCACAGCGACCCCCACTGGGTACGGAAGTGGATCATCCCATCTTTCTTCTGCAGAGCAGCTGGTGGGTTTGAACTGCTGACCTTCTGGTTAGCAGCCAAGTACCTTATCCCCTATGCCACCAGAGCTCCTTAGAGAAAGGTGGAGGGGCTATTCAAGTTTTAAGGAGGAAGAGGAAGATACTAAATGATTACGTATTAAGAGTGGGACAATGGATAGACTAAGAAAATGTGTTATGATTGCCAGGTAGCATTAAGTGCACACTTGAAGTTACTGGCCATAAAGTTAAAGTGAGACCACTTAGCATGATAGCCTGTTTCCTTCCAGCCTATATGGGTGAAGAGGCAGAGTATGTGGCTAGTTTTATTTAGTCAGGGATAATGTTTTGACAGGGAGCTCTGGTGGCATAGTGCCTAAGGAACTTGACTGCTAACTAGAAGGCTGGAGGTTCAAACCCACCAGCCACTCCTTGGAAGGAAGGTTGGGCAACCTACTTCCGTAGTGATACCGGCTCGGAAACCCACGGCACGTAACAACAACAACGTTTTGACAGGGAGCTCTGGTGGTATAGTGCTTAAGGCATTTGACTGCTAATCAGAAGGCTGGAGGTTCAAACCCACCAGGTACTCCTTGGAAAGAAGACTGAGCAGTCTAGTTCCATAGAGATATCACCTTGGAAACCCAAAGAGGGGTCACTATGAGTCGTGGTTGAACAATGAAGCAAAAGAAGGGCAGGGAGTTGAGTGTGTCTACTAGTGAATGACTATAAAAACTGACCATAGATTTAGTCTAAATAGTAGGAATGTGAGAATAAGGTTATAAGAGACACTGAGGAAAGTTACATTATTATGAAGATAAGATCTAGGATATATTCTTGGAAATGAGAAAAGTAAAGACCATTGGAGAAGAGAATGTCATGGGACTCAGATGCTGTGATAATTGAAATTATGACTGAACTAGTGTGACAGAATACCAGAGTGTCAGAGAAAAAATGGCAGCTCAGAACTTCCAGGAATGATGAGTGACAAAAAGATTTCATGATGAATATAAGGTGGCATGTATATGGTGCTTAGAAATTTAAAATTTGACTGTTTTTAGGGAGCAGAGATTACTCTGAAAGCAGCAATGAGAAGGATGTAAGCACACCTTTTAGGAACAATGAAAAGCACTTACCACATTTTCAGACTAGAAAGTATGTAAGAAATGGTAAGAAAACATAAAAGGGCAGGAGGTAAAATAGAGAACTCTGCAGAGCCAGGCTTCTGTTTAAGGCAGTGTTCTACACTGCACACGAGCACCTTGTCTAATGAGGTTTCATTCAGATCGTAGATATCACAAGTTAATATATTTAATCTGGCAACTTTCTATCCAGTGGGAGTAAAGTATTTTAAGGAGAAACACCATTTTTCTAAATCACAAAATGATACTTTGTGAGCTTAGAGAAGTTGATGATTTTATCGATGATGGACCATAAGTTCCAGAAAGCCCAATAAAAGGATTTAAGTAATTGGAGAGGAACAGGGCATAAACTAACAGTAAAAGTATAGTGCCCGTGAGGATTGGAATCCAGACATAAGGGGATGATCTCCAGGGATTCTGATTCAATTGATTTTTGGTGGTACTTTGTAAGTGCTCCCAGCTGATTATAATATGCTTCTGGGGCTGAGAAGCACTGCTGGAAATACTTTACTCATATTGTTATTTCACCAGTTCATATAAATGCTTTAAGCACTGTATTAAATTTCTAAGTGACACTTCCATAATGTTACATGTTGTATCATAAAGTTTAAGTGAACATTTTTTAAGTCATTGCCTACCTATCAGTGTCAATAGTACTAAATTAATAGAGATATTTTTCACTTCATAACTGGGTGCTTCATTCTCTGAAAAGATCAAATGAAATCTACATCCAACTGGACTTTGGAGACATATGATGTCATTTGACATTGTGTACTTTCACAATGTGATTCCTGAGGGGAATAATTTTTAAAAAATAAGCACACATATGTTACTGACTTCTTTGACTATAAGGAGCTCTGGTGGCCTAGTAGTTAAAGCGTTTGGCTGCTAAGCAAATGGTCAGCAGCCACTACACAGGAGAAAGATGAGGCAGTCTGCTTGCATAAAAATTTACAGCCTTGGAAAGCCTATGGGGTAGTTCTACTCTGTCCTATAGGGTCACACTGTGAGTCAGAATTGCCTCCATGAATGTGTGTTTCTGGTTTGGTTGTTGATTATTGGAGAACAATCCTGGATAAAATAAACATTTCAGTCTTATTTCAGAATTTAATACCTAAGTGCTTGTATCAGAGTTTTTTAGAAAGGATACATTTCCATCTTTACTAGTTTGGTAATATTTGAATCTATATTTAAATTTTTCACTTAATTATAACAAAAGTGATTTCTAAATTAAATCATAGATGTTTTCCTTTCCCATTTTTCCATTCTTCTGCTGTCTGCCATTAAAATATTACCTGTTTTGAAGTATTTGAAGAAACAACTTTATTTAGAATGTGAGTATTACATACACACTCTCATTGATATTTGTGATGTAATAATTATGTTTCGATCAAAGTAGATCTTATTCCAGTTTCCTATCCATTGTGGACTCTCTTATGAATGAATAAATAACAAAAGCAAAAAAAGTTATGCTGTAATTAAAGTTTTGAATCTACAATCTACACTTAACCAGGATTTTAATTCTTTATGTAAAATAAATAAATGTAAAAATTAAATACTTTAGTGTTTCATCAATTATTGTGAAGCTAAGATTCCTGTGGCAGAGATACAAACATAAAAGGAGCTCTGGTGGCAGAGTGCCTAAGACATTGGACTGCTAGCCATGAAGGTTGGTGGTTCAAACCCACCAGCTGCTCTGCAGAAGGAAGATAGGGCAATCTACTTCCATAAAGATGAGATACATAGAAGATGCTATGAATTCATAGCTCATAGTTTGTCTTTGCTTTTAAATTTTCTTTTATTAGTATATTAAATACAAATGTGTTGTCATTGTAAGAGATCTTAAATGTAGCACATCACAAAAATATTATCTTCTACAAAGATTTGGATTTATTTCTATTCAGAAGACACACTGAAAATACTTTAGAGTATTATACATTGCTTTCAGTATGCAATAACTTATCCATCCTTTTAGATTGGTACAAGCAGTCAAATCATTCCCAAATCTTCAGGAAATGAAAAGCTAGATCACTAATCACCACATGCATACTTCACTTTAGTATTTCATTCAGCATTGATAGATTATAATAGAAGATATTATGAAAGGGCACCCTTAAACTGTACTCTCTGGCCATATGTTATATTTGAGAGTACATCATCTCTGTGAGTACATAAGTTTTAGTTGTTAGGTAAAAAATTAAGGTTAAACCCAGATTATCCCAGTCATCCTATCAAAAACATTTATTATATGCAAAAAACTGTATTAAATGTGCAGTTTAGTCCTGGCTGTTGTTCTTAAACTTTCCTCCTGGTATGTTTAAGCAGGGTCGAATTGTTCTTGCCACTAAAATGAAATAAAGGCTTAGTGCTTAGAATGTTATCAGTTTTATATTTTTCCTACTTTTTCCTAGATTTTTTGTTAAATCTTTGATATTTGCTATTGCTTGTTTACACTAGTATCTTTTCTTAAAGTAGCTTCAAAATTATTATTTACATTTAATACAGTTTTATTTTATGTTGCTGCATAAACACCATGTTTACCAAGTATTCTTTCTGTTACATAAACAAGTTTGAACACCAGTAAGACTTAAGGTAAGGAGCCCTGGTGGCAAGGTGGATAAGCTCTTGGCTGCTAACCAAAAGCTTAGTGGTAGGAACCTACCAGTGGATCTGCTGGAGAAAAAACGTGGCAATCTGCTCCTTTAAAGATTACAGGCTAGGAATCCCTATGGGGTCATTCTTCTCTGCCCTATAAGATTTGTATGAGTTGGAATTGACTCAATGACATACAACAACAACAACTTAAGTGTCCTTAGAAGTAACCATAATCAATTAATTGAACCTGCTAAAAACCATCAATTTCAGAAGTTGTCTAATACATAATATTTAAAAATATAATCATGTACTTTGAAAGAATAACTACAGCATTATATGTCATTTGAGTAGAAATAGGTTAGATCTCAGTAGGATCTGGCTTATTTTGTTCTTGTTTATATGATTTTCTAAAGAATTAAGTTAAGTTGTGTCTATTATCTTTTACTGCCAATTATTTTCTACAACAACAGACCATGCGTAAATTTAGGTTACCCAGAATATGTGATAGATCTTTTATTTCCCCCATTGGTCAAAGAGTATTAACTTAGTATTTAATAATTATAATAGGAAATACTTTCTGAATTCAAATTTGTATACATGCATTTCTACATGCATTGGCCCCCTTAAGCCAATCATCCTTTGAAGATGTTTTTATTACCCCCTTTATTCAGTTACTTTCTCTTATTCAGATGAGGAACTTGATGCAAAAAGGTGAAATAAACTCAACCTAGTCTTGTTGTTGTTGTTTTGCCGTCGAGTCGGCCCCGACTCATAGCGACCCCTCCTTCGGTTTCCGAGGCAGTATCACTACGGAGGTAGAATTGCCCAACCGTCCTTCCGAGGAGTGGCTGGTGGGTTTGAACCGCCAGCCTTCTGGTTAGCAGTCAAGTGCTTTAGCCACTATGTTACCAGAGCTCCTCAATCTAGTCTAGAAAGCTAAAATGTGACAGACCAGAGATTTGAACCCAGGCAGTTTGGCTACAGAGGTTAAATTCTTGATGGTTGAGCTATAATAACTCTATTTATTCAAGAATGTGTATTTATTTAGTATGTCTTTGATTGCAAATATCAACGTAACTTAAACTGATGGGAACAATACAAATAGTTTACTGGCATCCATAATTAAAAAGACTAGAAAAAGCACTTGCTTCAGGCAAGACTTAATTTATTGGCTCAGTGATGTCACTAAGAACCCAGTTTCCTTCATTCTCAGTGCTCTGCTTTCCCAAGACGGATGCTAGCAGCCTCTGAGGAAATGCTTCCTTCTTCACATTCAGCAAGAAAAAGTGTATCTTGCTCTCAGTATTTCTCACAAAAGTCTTGAGAATCACTCTCAATAAACCAGTTTAAGTTACAAACCACCCCTGAATCAATCACTGTAGTTAGGGAGATGAAATGCTATGCTTGGCTTAGCATGTTGTTGTGTTGTTATGTGCCGTCGAGTCAGCCCTGACTCATAGCAACCCCTCCTTGGGTTTCCGAGGCAGTATCACTACGGAAGTAGGATTGCCCAACCTTCCTTCCGAGGAGTGGCTGGTGGGTTTGAACCGCCAGCCGTCTGGTTAGCAGGCAAGTGTCTTAGCCACTATGCTACCAGAGCTCCCATAGATCACATGTATTTCCCTGAAACCACACGAATCCCCAAATGGGTTTCTTATACAGAAGAATATGGATATGTGGAAGGCAAACAAATGTATACAGAATATAGCATTTCTACATTCAAGTGTTGTGTTATGAGTCATTTACTATATGGGTAGTTGTTGTGTGTAGTTGAGTTGATTCCTACTCATGTTGTTGTTAGGGGCCATTGAGTTGGTTCTGACTCAGAGCATCCCCATGGACAGCAGCATTCTGTTGTACCTCACCTGGTCTTATGTCATTCTACAATCGTTGTAGTGCTTTAGACCATTCTTGCAGCCACTATGTCACTCTATCTCATTGGTCTTCTGCTTTTTTGCTGACCCTCTACTTTATTAAGCATGATACCCTTCTCTAGGGATTGGTCTCTTCTGACAGTATGACCAATGATCAAAGTACAAGAGATGAAGTATTCCAACTCACAGTAACCCTATACAACAGAGCAGAACTACCACACAAGGTTCCCTAGGCTGTGATCTTTACAATAGCAGATCAACACATCTTTTCCACTGCAGAGGCTGATGGGTTCAAACTGCCCAACTTTCAGTTAGCACCTGGGCTCCTATACATAATATAATTATCTGCACACATATACCCCTTTTCCTAGTTGTCACAAATGATGAAGTGCTCATCCACTAACTGGCTGGTTGGCAGTTTGAACTCACCCAGACTGTATTCAGAAGAAAAGCCTGGTGATCTGCTTCCAAAAGGTCAAAGCCATGAAAACTCTATGGAATGCAGTTCAACTTTGCAACACATGGGGTAGCCATTACTTGGAATTGATTTGATGGCAGCTAATACACACACACACACACACACACACACACACACACATATAATATATGTTGCTATTTGCTGTTGAGTCCCAGCTCAATGACATTCCTGTGCACAATGGAATGAAACACTGAAACAGTGTCTGGTCCTGCGTCATCCTAATGATGGATTATGACCTATAGGGCTGTCATTGGCTGATTTTTTAGAAGTAGATTGCCAGGCCTTTCTTCTTAGTTTGTCTTGGTCTGGAAGCTCCATTGATACCTGTTCAGCATGATAGCAACACAGAAGCCTCCATTGGCAGATAAATGGTGGCTGTGCATTAAGTGCATTGGCTGGGAATCAGACTTGAGTCTCCTGCACAGTAGGCTAGAATTCTATCACAGAACTAGCAATCAATATATATAATACATTTTTATATATACTATAGAAATACATTATCTGTCATCTATGTATCAATCAACCTATCCATCTAATATTAAATATATTTTCTTGAGAATCAACCAATGAATTTTGAAAGATATCATACAAAATAATTTTTTGGGGGAGGGAGCAGTGAAATTAGGAACATCTACACTAAAATTACCCTATTAGGGTATCATATGAGGAATACTAACTACTGCAATCAAGATTTACCTAAAAGACTGAATTCTGTCTGTAGACATTTGTAGCATGAATAGAACAAAAATAATGACATTTCATTTCAAATAATTTTTTTTTAATTTCACAAATAGATGTTGCTAATTATAGCTGTTCTATGAAAAATAATTCTTTTGTATCATTCTTTTCATTCACATTATTTTAGGAACTGAGTACTCCTCTGAGATATGGAGCTCCCAAAGACCGTAAGTCTGACAAATTTCAATGGCAAGGTTCTATTAGTAGCTTGTGATGTGCAGAAATGAAATTCTTGTCCAAAGGAGACATATGTGCTTCATGTACTTCTTTGCTTAAAAAGAAACCATAAGGAAAACCTATCCCTGCATTCTTATGTCTAGGCTAAACCATTTACAAAGTACAATAATAAACATACAAGAGAAAAAAAAGATAAACGACTTCTTTAGTATTTATTACTGCAGTTCATGGCATCCTAAACTGAAGTCATTGCTCACAACAACTTGTGGAACCTAGAAATCGTGAAAGAGAAAACGACCTTCCTATAATTATGCAGAAAAACTACTCTTTTATGTCTGATGTTTCTATTTTAAATCAGTTGTGGTGATTTACTTGAATTAACTACAGTATCTTTTAGACTTATATAAAAGAAAATATAAATATTTCATTGAATATGCATCCAAATAACTGATTTTTTTTTTTTTTTAGATTTTCTTCACTAGCATAAAAAATGTAGAGATAAAGACATATAATCTGGAATCTTCCATTAGAATATATATTTTGAAATAACAGCAACTCACTGCATTTGAGTTGGATCCAACTCATAGAGACCCTCCTTGGGTTTCCCAGGAGGTATCTCTATGGAAGTAGATTGCCCAACCTTCCTTCTGAGGAGTGGCTGGTGAGTTTGAACTGCCAACCTTCTGGTTAGTAGTCAAATGCCTTAGGCACCATGCTACCAGAGCTCCTTTTGAAATAACAGTTGACTAAAAATGAAAAAAAAATTTAAGTAAAATACTTTTCTGACATTAATATTTTTTATAATAAACTTTTTAGTTTAAAGCAGGTTTAGATTTATAGAAAAATTAAGAAGATAGTACTGAGAGTTCCCATATATTCCACACCTACCTTTCTGTACTAACATCTTACATTTGTTAAAATTACATTTGCTAAACTTTAAAACTAAATGATACATTATTAGTAGCTAGGGTCTACATACAGATTTTCTTTTTTTTTTTTTAATAAAAAATCCTTTTTACTTCAGAACAGTTTAATATTTACAGATTTATTGTGAAATGGTAAATTGTTGTTATTGTTATGTGCCATCAAATTGATTCTGACTCACAGAAACCCTACAGGACAGAGTAAATCTCTAGGCTGTAATGTCTAAGGGAGCGCATCTTGAGGCCTTTTTCTTCTGTGGACCTGCTGATCAGTTCAAATTGCCAACCTTTCACTTAGCAGCCAAACGCGTAACTATTGCACCGTCGGGGCTCCTTATAATGGTACAAAGAGTCTAGGAGCTCTGGTAGCATAGTGGCTAAAGCACTTGACTGCTAACCAGAAGGCTGGCGGTTCAAACCCACCAGCCACTCCTCAGAAGGAAGCTTGGGCAATCCTACTTCCGTAGTGATACTGCCTCGGAAACCCAAGGAGGGGTCGCTATGAGTCGTGGCCGACTCGACGGCACATAACAACAACAACAGAGTTCTTGAATATGCCGTATCAAATGTCTTCTATTATTGACACTTAATGTTGTTAACTATTAAAACAAAACAAAAAAAACCTCACTGCCGTGAGTCGGATCCAAATCATAGTGACCCCTCCTTGGGTTTCTGGTTAGCAGTCAAATGTCTTAGGCGCTAATAATACATATGCACATATTATGCATTATAGTTACACCATCAATCAAAAAACCAAACTAGCTACCATCCAGTTGATTCCTACTCATAGTGACCTCTATAGGGTTTCCAAGACTGCAAATCTTTATGCAAGCAGACTCCCTTATCTTTTTTCCATGTAGCAGCTGGTGGGAAGCATGGTATATTTGTCACAATTAATCAACCAATATCGATACAACATTATTAACTAAAGTCCATACTTTATTCAAATTTTCTTATTTTATTTAATATCGTTTTTTCTATCCAGGATATTGTTGTTAGTGTCATGGAGTCATCTCTGAGTCCTAGCGACCCTATGTACAACAGAACAAAAAACTCTACCCAATCCTTCACCATCCTTGCAACCCTTGCACTCCAGGGTACTATGCAGGATACCATATTACATTTGGTCACCATGTCTCCTTAGATTCCACTTAGTTGTGACAGTTTCTTAGAGTTTCCTTATTTTTGATGATCTTGACAGTTTAAAGGATTACTGATTAGGTTTTATGTAGAATGCCCTCAATTGGAATTTTTCAAATCTTTTTCTCATCATTAGACTGAGTCTTTGAGTATTTGGGAGGAAGACCACAGAGTTAAAGTGCCATTCTCATCACATCATATCAAGGGTGCATGCCATTAATATGACTTACCACTTTTGACATTAAGCTTGATCCCTTGGCTTGCGGTTGTGATTGTTAGGTTTCTGCACTGTACAATTTTTCTTTTTTCCCTCAGTTTCCAAACTGTACTGTTTGGAAGGGAATTACAATGTAGAAACTACATTTAAAGAATGAGGAGTTATGCTCTATTTACTTAAAGATGGAATATCTACATTAATTATTTGGAATTCTTCTGCACTGGTGATTTTCTCTTTCCCTTCATTCATTTATTTATTTGGTTAATTACTTACTTATGTTCATATTTGAAAAATGTAATTAGTCAAACAGCCTCACATATACATAAAAAATTTATTAGAGAATGGAACTTATGGCCAAATAATGCAGTATTCCATGGTTAAGTTACAGAAGGACATAAATCTCTCCTGGGGTAGTGAAGAACTTCTTTTCTGGGTTATGCTGGCTGTTCACATCTTTTCTAAGGTCATATTTATATCCTGAATCTATCACCATATCTTAGTGATTATGAATTCCTGATTTCCATTATGTTCTGGGCAAAGTGGAAAATTCTTATGTTTGTCCTAAATGTATTTCACTGAATATTTATTATTAACAACAACAATGACCATAGTGGCAGTAGTAACAACAACAACAAGATTTATTGAATGAGCTAGGTATTATACTAAGTGCTTGACATATACAATGAAATCTGTGAGAGCTGGAACTTGATGGGACTGTTTCTCCGAGTCTTGCAAGTTTTCTGCTTTTGACAGGGTGCTGTTTTATCAGATTTCTTTCACTCTCTACTCTCACTGAAATAATTGAGTCTTCCTTCTCAGAGGTATCTGCCTTACAGTTTCTGGATTTCACAAGTTTCACTGTACTACCTAATTTAATCCTTACCACATTTCTACAATTATAAGTTATTATCCCCAGGTTGCAAAATAGGAAAATTTCAAAGAATTACATAATTTACCAAGGTCACAGAGCTGGCAAATGGCAAAGATGAAATTTAAACTTTGATTTTTCTGATTCAAAATCCCAAGTTAATTTCAACTACCTCAACTCACCAGAGCACTCACAGTATTAAAACCTCTAAGCATTTCTATTCTCAGTCTCTGGTTGACTAATTTTTAAAACTTTTTAAAATCTCCACCATTATAGCACTCTGATCATTTTAGTTTTCCTCCTGAAGACATTTTCTGTCCAATAATACCCAGTGTGGAATGCTTTAATAAGAATTTTCCATTGCATCTTGTGTACATATTAAAGTAATATTATATGGAACTAGCATGGTGTTGCCTATTTTTTTCCTAACATTTTTCTTGATGCCCACCATTTCATTAATATTTTGACCAAATATTTCAAACTCACTGCTGTCGATTTGGATCTGACTCATAGTGACCCATCCTTGGGTTTCTGAGGTGGTATTACTAAGGAAGTAGATTGCCCAAACTTCCTTCTGAGGATTGGCTGGTGGGTTTGAACCACTGGCCTTCTGGTTAGCAGTCTAATGTGTTAGGTACTATGCCACTTTTGCTAAAGATAATTTAAAAATGGTTGCAGCAGTTCATCGACAAGGAACTGCCAGAAATTCAAGCCAGATTCCGAAGAAGGCATAGAACAGGGGATATCATTGCTGATGTCAGATGGATCTTGGCTGAAACAAAGGATACCAGAAAGATGTTCACCCATGTTTTACTCACCATGCAAAGGTATTCAACTCTGTGGATCATAAAAATTTTGAATTGTACTATGAGGAACCTGTACATAGATGAAGAGGTGGCTGTCATTTGAACAGAACTGTATGGTTTGAATCAGGAAAGTTGTGCATCAGGGTTGTATCCATTCACCGTACTTATTCAATCTGTATGCTGAGCACATAATTTGAGAAGCTGGACTATATGAAGAAGATGTGGCATCAGGATTGGAAGAATACTTATTAGCAACCTGTGACAGGCAGATGACACAACCTTGCTTGATAAAAGTGAAGAGGACTTGAAAAAATTATTGATGAAGATCAAAGACTAGAGCCTTCAGTATGGATTATACCTCAACATAAAGAAAACAAAATTCCTCACAACTGGACCAATGAGCAACTGAATAATAAGTAGAGAGAAGATTGAAATTGTCAAGTATTTCATTTTACTTCAATTGACAATTAATGATCATGGATGCATTAGTCAATAAATCAAATGAGGTATTGCATTGGGTAAATCTGCTGCAAAAGACCTCTTTAAAATGCTAAAAAACAAAGATGTCACTTTGAAGGGTAAGGTGCACCTGACCCAAGCAATGGTGTTTTTCATTGCCTCAAATGCATGTGAAAGCTGTACAATGAATAAAGAAGACTGAAGAAGAATTGATGCTTTTGAATTGTGGTGTTGGTGAAGAATACTGAAAGTACCATGAACTGCCAGCAGAACTAACAGATCTGTCTTAGAAGTGCAGCTGCAGTGTTCATTGGAAGCAAGAATGGGTAGACTTAGTCTCACCTACTTTGGTCATGTTGTCATGAGTGACTAGTCCCTGGAGAAGGACATTATACTTGGTAAGTTAGAGGGTCAGTGAAAAATAGGAAGACCTTCAATGAGTAGGATTGACACAGTGGCTGCAACAATGGCCTCAAACATAGCAATGTTTGGGAGTATGGTGCAGGACCAGCAGTGTTTCACTTTTCAGTACATAGGGTCACTATGAGTCAGAACTGGCTCAATGGCATCTAATAAAAATAACAAATCTATCAATCCGTGTACCCAAATAATTATCATTGATCACATATATGTGTTATGAGGAGATAAGAATTGAAAAAGATTAGCTACCTTCAACAAAACTGTGGGCAAGGTAGAAATATTATATACATTAAGATAGTGCAAAAAGAAAGTGTTAAAAATTATGAGAAACACTGACTGTTTGGGTTACCTCTAGTGCCACTCCAACAGAAATACCCAAAAATGTGTGGTTTTAAACAATCAGGGGTTTATTCTCTTACAGTTTTGAAAGCCAGAAGTATGAGTTCAAGGTGCCAGGCTCTAGGGTCTGGGTGAAAGCCCCTCAACATAGGGGCTCTTCCTCTTGGTCCACTGAAGCTGGAGGCTTGTCTTAACTCAGGCAGCTGCTGGCTGCTGAGGCTGACAAACCCAAGGTAAACAAGTAAAAAGGCACAGTCCCAATATTGTGAAACCACATGGCCAGCTGCTGATTCAAGTCCATTAACAGTCCCAAGATTGGGAGACAACACGTCAGGCTGCTGAACGATGACTTGGCTACATGCAGGATTCAAGCATGCCAAAAGCTCTGAGACTCTTCTCAAGGCTTTTCCTTGTACACCAAAAGTGGACCACAACCCTGAAGCAACTATTCAGTTGCTCACAGCAGATTCCACTATGGAGTTGATTGCCAGTTGCATTGTGAGAAATAACTACAACCAGCTGCCCAGCCACTCAAACCCAGGCCCAGTGAAGCTGACACACAGCCTTAACTACCATAGTGATTATGATTAAATATTTAGGAAAAAGTAATTTTGAATAGGACTATCAGAGAAGAATGCTTGGTGGAGGTAGCATTTGATTTACTTCTTGAAGACTCCTAATCTTTGTAGACATGGAGTTGGGTGTGGGCTGAGGATATGTGGAATGGGCTTCCAGGATTCCACTTTCTCCTGGTTCTCCTATTACCGATCAGACACCTTCACGTAGTCAACAACTTCTACCTAACTTTTAAATATAATGTTATCTACTTGTACTTGTAGTTTTCTTCTCTTTTTACTCTTATACACTTTGTGTTACCAGTCACATGTTTGAGATCTCCAGATCTTCCTGTCCACCTGCCTACAAATGATGTCAAGACACATCTCAAACTTCACATGTTAAAAATAGCTCCAATCTCTTTTTCTTAGATATAATATAATACTTAAAACATTGGCTTTTGAGTCAAGCCTTTCTGTGCTTGTGTCCTGACTCTACCTCATACTATCTGGGCAGTTCAGGTTGTGTGTCAACTTGGCTGGGCAGTTAGTGGTGGTTGTTCCCTGTGATGAGACTGGCAATCAATTCCATGGTGTGGTGTACCACAAGCAGCTGAGTAGCTGCTTTAGGGATGTGGTCTGCTTCCCATATATAAGAAGCAGCTTTGGGAATGGTCCCTAGCTTATGGCAAACTGGAACCCTTCATGTAGCTGAGCCGTTGTTCAGCAGCCTGCCATTGTCTGCCAATCTTGGAACTTTCAATGGACTGGAATCAATGGCGTGCTATGGTGTTTAGTAACATCAGGGCTGTGCCTTTTTACTTGTCAACCTTGGGCTTGTCAGTCTCATCAGCGAGCAGCTGTCTGAGCAAAGAAAAGCCTCTAGCATCAGTGGGCCAGGAACAGGAGGCAGAGCTGAAGCCCAAGGTTAAGGGGGTTTCACCCAGCCCTTAGAGCTTGGCATTTTGAACTCAGACTTAAAGCCTCCAAATCGTAAGAATAAACTACTGTTTGTTAAGGCCATCCCATTTGTGGTATTTTCTTGTCAGAGTGGCACTAGGTAATCAAAACCCTATCCAAGAGACTTTGGCTAAGTTACTTCTATAGTATAATTTTCATTTCTTCTTGTTGTTTATTTGTCTTTTTCACATAAAGATAGAAATGATCCATGGGCCTACTTTATATGGATGACCTGAAAATTAAATGAAATCATGAATGGCTAAGTTCTAAAGGGTAAGTTGTTATAAATATTCATACAATTTTAGTAAACTACCATCTATTCAATTGCACAAGCTTCAAATGATCATAAACATAACTCTTTTTATCATCTTCCATCAATGCTGTCAATTCTGTGTTCTACATGTCACTCTTTTCTTTTTCTTTTTTTTTAATTGTGATTTGGGTGAAAATTTACAGAACAAATTCACTTTTCATACAGCAGTTCACATATACTTTGTCTCATGATATTGACCACAATTTACTACAATGCAACAACTCCCCTCTCACTTCCTCCCCATAGTTACCTCTTCCCTGTGTCCATCCCTCCATGCACTCCTGTCCCCTGAACCCCTGTGCATAAGCAGCCCCTCTTTCTCCCATGATTGTTCTCTCCAAAGAGTGTATCCACATCAGGTAAATGTTCAACTCATATACCTGTCTTTGGCTGGAAACCACAGATGTGGGTA
>NW_006921588.1:39785860-39790342 GCF_000298275.1 Orycteropus afer afer
GTTATCTATTTCTGACAATTTAATATTAATCTTCTGGATTTCTCTCTATAGATTTAGAATCATTTCTAATTTTTCATTTATTTTCTCATTTTGTTCTTGTATTTTCTTCCAAAATTCTTCTAGGGTTTGTGTGTGTGTGTGTGTGTGTGTGTGTGTTTTCTTTGCTCTGTCTCTCAATCCTTTGAAGATACCTAAATAGAATTCTTGTGAATCCTTATCAGAGAGTTCCAATGCTGCTTCTTCCTCAGGCATGTATTTTGGGTCTATATCCTGCTCCCTTTTTTCTACCACTTTATCCTTCTTCTTTGCGTGGACTGTGATGGTCTGTTTTCTGAGACATCGTTGCATTGTTGTATTTAGATCTCTGTTAACTGTTTGTGAAAAGCAGCCAAGGGTGATTCAGGCTCATCTTGGTGATTTTGTTATCATTGGCCCATTAGTGGAGAAGGAAGTAGTGGCTCTCACTCAGAAAGTGATGTTGCAAGAGATGTGGATGTACTTGTGTCTTATGGAGACTGTTGCTGTCTCCCACTCAGTTAGACAAAAATTGCAATTGAATAACGATCAAAAAACTAAAAGCACATGGACAAAAAACACACCATGTAATCACACAGGAACAGTAACCAAAAAATGAAAAAAGGTAAAAAGAAGAAGGAAAAAAGCAAGAAAACCTGCAGTATCTGGGGATAGGGCACTAAGAAAAAAAGGTAGAGAAGGAGAACAATGAAGAAAAATATGGGAAAAATGCAAAAAGAAAAACAGGGAACAGGCTAACTATGAGAAAAAAGGGGAAAAAAATAAATTAAGAAAAAAAAATGCAAAAAGAAAAACAAGGAACAGGGTTAACTATGAGAAAAAAGGGGAAAACGAAAAAAAAATTAAATTAAGAAAAAAAAAATATTTTCAACCTGGAACAGGGAAAAGAAAAAAAGCTGAAAACTAGGACCTGGGAAGCAAGAATAAAGAATAATAGTAAAAAGGACAAAAGTATTAATAATAATAATAGTTTTAAAACAGACAGATACAAGCAAACTAAACACCAGAAAAAAGAAAGCGAAAATAAAAAATAAAAATAATAATAATAAAAAGAGGATAAAGTATTGGTGGAGGACAGGGCAGGGCACCCAGATTCCATCTGAGCACACAGACTGGGATGGAGTTCCTGTAGGCCCAGAAGGGTGGGAGTGGGGGATTGCCGCACCTCCGTTCACCAAGCGTGTGGGGGGTATAAGAGTATAAAGAGAAATGTCGCACCTTTTCAGTCGTTCATGTCTGGAGTGTCCTTGGGGTTGCTGACAAGCAGAACCTGTTTTCAAGCCCCTAGAATCTTGGAGATCCCTGTCTCTTTATATCCAAAATGGTCAAGCTGCTTGTAAACATTCAAAGTGGCAGTGCCCTCTTGACAGGCAAAAGTCCACAGCTCAGCCCGCCTTTCCCTTTGCCTTCTCCATTTACACCCCAGCCACCAGAGCAGTCCTCCATGCAGTCCCTGGCTAGCAGGGCTGATTTTTAGGTTGATTCTTAGGTCTTACTACCACTAGACATTCTCCAAGCTGTCTGTGCCATGCCGTCAGTATTGCTCAGGATCGCTGCCAGACTGCAGCTCTGTATGTCTCCTTTTTTGGTATTTTCATGCAAATTCTTCTGCTAGTTAGGGTTTAGTCCACTTCTATATCCTTCCCTTCAAGGCTCAGTGGTCCAGGATTATCTTCTGTGTCTGTTGTTAATTGGTTTCCTTTTTCTTTGTTGAAGAGGGTCTGTGCAGTCTTTCTGCCTAGTCCACAGTCTTACCAGAACTCCTTTACATGTCACTCTCTTCTATGCTCTCTTCTGTATTCCTACATTCTACTTCTTCAATCTAGGCTTCTTCCTCTACTGACTTACATAGATTATAGCTGCTTTTCTTGCATTAGAATGTATTCTGTTTTAATTATAATCTTCTACATTATTGCTGAAACTGGTGTTTCAAATGCAAGCAGGGTTACCCATGGTGGACGGGTTTCAGTGGAGCTTTCAGACTAAGATAGACTTGGAAGAAGAAAGAGGCCATCCACTTCTCAAAGAATTGGCCAGTGAAAGTCTTATGAATAGCAGTGAAACATTGTCTGATATATTATGGGAAAACTTTATGAATAGCCCTAAAACATTATCTGATACAGTGTTGGAAGATGAGCCCCTCAGGACAGAAGACACTCAAAATACGATTGGGAAAGAATTGCCTCCTCAGAATAGCACTGACCTTGGTGATGTGAATAGAGTAAAGCTTTCAGGATCTCCATTTGCTGATGGAGCATGACTCAAAACAAGAAAAAAACAGCTGCAAACATCCATTAAAAATTTCAACATGAGAATGTACAAAGTATGATTCTAGGAATTAGAAGTTGTCAAAAATGAAATGGAACACATAAAGATCAATATCCTAGGCATGAATGAGATGAAATGGGCCAGTTGTAGCCTTCTTTGAATGAGACAACCATATGATCTACTACACCAGGCATGACAAATTGAAGAGGATTAGTGTGGCATTCATCATCACAAAGAATATTTCAAGATCTATCCTGAAGTACAATGCTGTTGCTGATAGTATAATATCCATACACCTACAAGGAAGACCAGTTGCAACTACTATTATTCAAATTTACACACCAACAACCAAAGCCATAGATGAAGAAATTGAAGGTGTTTTTTTTTTTTTTTTTTTAACCAACTTCTTCATTTGAATTTGCCTGACCATGCAGCTATGATGTATTCATTATCACTGGTGATTGGAATGCAAAACTTGTAAACAAAAAGAATCACCAGTAGTTTGTAAATATGGCCTTGGTGATAGAAATAATTCTGGAGATTGCAAGATAGAATTTTGCAGAACTAGTGACTTATTCATTACAAATACCTTTTTTTCATCAACACAAATGCCAGCTATACATGTGGACTTCACCAGATAGAGTACACAGGAATCAGATTGACTACACCTGTGGAACGGGGCAATTGAGAAGTTCAATATCTTCAGCCAAAACAAGGCCAGGAGTGTATTGTAGAACACATCATCAACTGCTCATATGCAAGTTGAAGTTGAAGTTGAAGACAATTACAACAAGTCCATGAGAGCCAACGTATGACCTTGAATATATCTTTCCTGAATTGAGAAACCATCTAAAGAATAGATTTGATGCATTGAACACCAATGACTGAAAACCAGAGGAATTGTAGCATGACATCAAGAACATCATCCATTAAGAAAGCAAAAAGTCATTAAAAAATCAAGAAAGGAAGAAAAGACCAAAATGGATGTCAGAAGAAACTCTAAAACTTGCCCTTGAATGGAGGGTAGCTAAAGCAAATGGAAAAACTAAAGATAAAATAGAAGAACAAAAGATTTCAAAGAGCAGCTTGAGAAGACAGAGTCAATTATTATAATGAAATGTGCAAACCTGGAGTTAGAATATCAAAAGAGAAGAGCATGCTTGGCATTTTGAAAGAACTGAAGATAAAATTTAAGGCTCAATTTGCAATATTGAAAGATTCTATGGGCAATATATTGGATGATAGAGGAAACATCAAAATAAAATGGCAGGGATACAGAGAGTCACTGTATCAAAAAGAATTGGTCGATGTTCATCCATTTCAGGAGGTGGCATATGATCAAGAATCAATGGTATTGAAGGAAGAAGTCAAAGCTGCCCTGAAGAAACTGGCACAAAAGAAAGCTCCAGGAATTGATGTTTCATCAAATGAATGCTGTGCTGGAGCCACTCACTCAGCTATGCCAAGAGATTTGGAAGACAGCTACCTGACCAGCTGACTGGAAGAGATCCATATATGTACCCAGTCCAAAGAAAGGTGATCCCACAGAATGTGGAAATTATCAAACAATATCATTAATATCACATATAAGTAAAATATTACTGAAGATAATTCAAAAATAGTTGTAGCAGTGTATTGACAGAACTTCCAGAAATGCAAGCTGGATTCAGAAGAGGACATGGAACAAGGGATATAATTTTATTTATTTATTTACTTTTATTTTTATTTTAAGAGCTTGTTTTACATTCAACATCACACGTACATTTAGTTTCATTCCCCATTCGCCATGTCCAACCCTAACCTAGTCTCGTCCCTCCCTACCCTGTGCCCCTCATAATTATGCATTCCTGTTTGTCCTGTGTTTCCTCAGTTTGAATGTTGGTCCTCTGGTGTCCCATGTTCTTTTGCTCTAAGAGATGTATTACCATTGAGTGTGTGGGTGTGGCATCCTGGGTTGAGTGGTCTGCATGTACATCTTGTTAACTATTGGGCTGAAAGCCCGCCCTTCGTGGTGAGTTTTATTCCAGGCACCGAATGTATTTCAGGGCCATAGTATTGGGAGTCTCACCAGATTTCATCTGACCAGTAATTCTGGTCATTATTGAGTTTTTGGATTTTGTTCCACATTTTCCCTCCCACTCTATCCAGGATCTCCAGATTTGATCCTTTCCTGAGTGG
>NW_006921588.1:39790472-39803807 GCF_000298275.1 Orycteropus afer afer
TGAGTTCTTCACTTCCAACTCTAGGAGACCATTAGCTGCATCTTAGATGGCTGCTTGAAAACTTTTAAGACCCCAGTTGCTACTCACCAATGTAGAATGTGGAGCAAGACTTTATGTATTTTGTTGTGCCAACTGCATCTGGTGTACCCCAGTACTATGGTCCTGAGGTAATAGATCTATTGGATTTCTCTCCTGTAGTGTTGGGATGTCTTTGAGGGATTACTCTGCATCTGTCCTCTGTAAGGACTGCAGGTATTTTGTATCACTGGTGTCTGTACAAGATTAGCCTCAGCTGAGTCTATCTTTGATCTAGAGTATACCTCTATTCACTGACTCCTGTCTGATCATCTCAGGTGTTTATGTGTTTATCTGTATAGCCTACTATTTGATGTTAATGGCAATGTGGTATTGTGGACACATTGGTTGGTTTTAGCATCTGTCCTCTATCTCTTATGTGCACAGTTCAGTGTCCTCTCATTTCCCAATGTTATCATGGTGGTCATATATCATTCCCATATATCCCTCCCCCGACCCATGTCAGCATGTGTGGTGTAGTAAATTACTTAGTGTGGCTTTTCTAGCCATAAGTCTTTGTAAACTCCATGGTAGAATTTGCTGTGAGCAATTGAGGAACTCTTGATTGCTAAAGGTATCCACCTGGGGTATTTCTGTTGGGTGGAACACAAAGCAATGTTCTAAGAGGTTCCTACTCTCTCTCAGGTGCCTAGAATTCTGTTATGATTGGTTAGTTTGGCCACTCTGCTGGGCTCAAAAGGAGGCCTCCTAGAGGCAAAGAAGTCTCTCTCTCTAACTGCTAGTTGAGGAAGATGTGCTGCTGAAAGAGACATGCACTCCTGAAAGAGCCACACAGCACTGGGAAAGAGATGCAAGAGACATGCATTGCTGAGTGAGACACCAAGGGACAAGCACTGTTGGGAGAGAGACTGTGAGAGACTGTTGGGGGAAAGACTGTGGGCTGAGAGAGAGATTGGGCATTTTCCCTGAACTTGAATTGTAGCCTGGTGCTTCCTTAATAAACCCCATAATCTGTGAGTTCTGTGTGGCCATACAGTGAATTATTGAACCCAGAAGAGAGGTGGTGGGTGCTTTGGGAGGAACGGTTGGTGAAAAGGGCTGGAGGGAGGCAGCATGTCTGGCCTTGTAGTAATAGGCCTTGGGTTAATGATAGTGATTCTGCCTTCCTCTTGTGGAACTAGAGGAGGTCAAAACATGTGGCCTCCTTGTCCTTTTTGCAGCATGTAAGCACCAACTAGCCCTAAATTAATCCCTTCCATTCCCTTCCCATCCCAGTAACCTACTAGGTGAGTTCCCTTTCCCAAGCAAACCCTTCTCTGTCTTTTTACAATAATGGGCTCATACAGTACTTGTCCTTCTGCAATTGACTTATTTCACCCAGCATAACGTCCCCCAGGTTCATCCACATTGCAAGATGATTTGCGTATCTACAAGGGATATCATTGTTGATGTCAGACGGATCTTGGCACAAAGCAAATAATAACAGAAAGATGTTTACTTGTGTTTTATTGACTATGCAAAAGCATTTGATTGGGTGGATCATAACAAATTATGGATAACATTGAGAAGAATGGAATTCCAGAGCACTTAATTGTACTCATGAGGAAATTGTACATAGACCAGGAGGCTGTCATTCGAACAGAACAAGGGGAGACTGCGTAGTTTAAAATCAAGAAAGGAGTGTGTCAGGGTTGAATCCTTTCACCATATTTACTCAATCTGTTTGCTGAACAAGTAATCCGAGAAGCTGGACTATACTAAGAAGAATGTGGCATCAGTATTGGAGGAAGACTCATTAATAACCTATGACACTCAGATGACACAATTTTGCTTGCTGAAAGTGAGGATTAATTGAAGCACTTACTGATGAAGATTGAAGACTACAGTCTGCAGTATGGATTACACTTCAATACAAAGAAAACAAAAATCCTCACAACTGGCCCAATACGCAGCATCATAATAGATGGAGAAAAGATTGAAGTTGTCAAAGACTTCATATGACTTGGTTCTACAGTCAACACCACTAGAAGCAGCAGTCAAGACATCAGAAAATGTATTGCATTCAACAAATCTGCTGCAAAGCACCTCTTTCATGTGCTGAAGGGCAAAGATGTCTCCTTGAAGACTAAAATGTGCTTGACCCAAGTCCTGGTATTTTCAATCGCTTTATATGTGTGTGAGAGCTGGACACTGAATAAGGAAGACGATGAGTTAAAAAGTTAATTAAAAATTAATTAAATCAATTGATTAAAAATTAAGACAATGAATAAGAGTTGTGGTGTTGGTGAAGAATACTGAAAGTAGTATGGACTTCTAAAAGAATTAACAAATCTGTCCTGGAAGAAGTGCAACTAGAACACTCCTTAGAAGCAAGAATGGCCAGACTTCGTCTTACCTATTTTGGTCTTGTTGTCAGAAGAGACCATTCCCTGGAGAAAGATATCATGCTTGGTAAAGTGGAGGGTCAGTGAAGAAGGGGAAAGCCCTCAACAAGTTGGATTGACATAGTGGCTGGAATGATGGGCTCAGGCACAGCAGGGATGATGGGGCTGGCACAGGACTGGGCAGTGTTTTGTTCTGTTGTACTTGAGGTTACTATGAGTTGGAGATGACTCGATGGCATCTAACAACAACAACATATTATTGCTAGGGTAATGATCCTGATATGTCAATCTGATTTTTCTTCTCTGCTTTAATCAATGGCCCCTGATTATTTATGAGTCAAAATCTATAATATGTTTTGGCCTCTGTCAAACTGTCAAACCTTATGAATGATCCCTAATCAACTTCAGCCCTACACAACATGTTTTCTCAGTTACCTCTACCCTTCCATGTTACTTAGTTTTCTTCCCAACATTCCAAACTCTTTCATCTGTTTAGTGCTTGGCACTCTCTACCAGCAGTATCTTTTTCCACCCATGCTACAATATAAGCATGACCTCTTCTCTAAAAAATCATTTATTCTACAGAGCCTTTCAAAGTCTTTCAAACTAGACCCAGTAACATTTGAGTCCCCACTTAAAACTTTACTCGATGTTACTATAATAGCTTAACTTTCTGTTTCATTTATTTATTTATAAGACTTTCTCTCCCATCAGATTCTACATTACTTGAGTGCAGGGATCTCACACTTAATTTTACATTCATTCTCAGATCTCAGTAAAGTGATTGGCATATAATAGGTATTAGATAAAATTTTACATAAATTGCTTAATAAATAAGTATTCCCATGGTTAAAAATTTACTCATTTCCTCATACTGATATCTACTCACATTAATCCATAACATTTTGTCTATTCTTAAAACTTGATGTATTGCTAGACAAAGGAATTTGTCATTGCAAATGCAGAGAATCCTGGATTATCTATGTACCAGATCATTTATATTGATGATGTTTAATAATACTAACATTAGTATCAGCTCTGAGAAATCCTGCTCTGTTAACATTTCTGTTTACAGATAATGTCAATTCACTTCTAAACTAGGTCCCTGTCTGTGACAAAATAGCCCCATTGAGAGCATGGTGCCGCATTTCTGGGACACATATTTTGGAAATAAAATTTACCTAAGGTTTTCCTCCATCTGATCTACAATTGAATAATAAGCTTAAATTTGACGGGCAGATGTTAGCAAAGATGCCCAATATCATCTTAATTTAGCCTGTCACCAGGTACACCATAATGCAATTACCCAGTTATTAAGAAGGAAAAAAAGACAAAAAGCATTTAATTTTAATTGCTTCTTATGCTCACCATATTTTCACTTTTTACTGGCTCAGTATAGCTGCCCAGCTAGAATTTCTTTTTCATACAAACAACAGAACTAAATTGAATTACATAAAGAGAAGCTACACACTGATTCCCAGCAGTATGTTTTGACAAAACATTTTGTCTCCTTAAATGATTTCACATACTGTAGTCAAAAGCCTTGACTGCAAATAATGGGTTCATAAAACCTATCTTTAAAATTTTACCTGACAGTAATGCTGTGCAAATATCTGCACTTCTACTTCACCTTCTCCACTTGTTTACATCAGGATTTTAATAGAGTAGCTGTCACAGAACAACAGCTAAAGGCCACTATTTGATAAGTTGTTGTAAAAACACCGTGTTTAAAATGAGAATTTCCTTCTTCAATTCAGCCATCATAAAAGGTGATGGTGGCGATGGTAAGAAAAATACTGAAGAAGCATGTTTTCTTGGAGGACGTCAACAAAATTGTCAGAGTTAAGTGACATTCTAAATAATAATGAATTTCAGATTCTGAGTTTCAAGTTGCTAAAGCAACACCTGGTAACGAGTACCTCAAATAGTTGTTGTTGTTGTTATGTGTCATTGAATTGTCTCTGACTCATAGCAACCACTCCTTGGGTTTCCGAGGTGGTATCTATGGAAGTAGATTGCTCAATCTTCCTTCTGAGGAGTTGCCGGTGGGTTTGAACAACCAACCTTTTGGCTAGCAGTCAAGTGCCTTAGGCATTGTGCCACCAGAGCTCCTCCTAAAATAGTAGGTCCTCAATAAATATTTGTTCCTCCAACAATTAAACTATGCATTCATGAACAGTATAGCTTCATAGAGTAAGAATTTTGCTCCAGCATATTCAAATGTGTCAAATGAAAAGATGAATTATTTCTTTTATGAACTTGAATTAATATTCTAAAAGCAAGTGCACTCACTTCTCACTTACTGACATGGTTAGGTTCCAAAGATCAGGTCCTTATGTAAAAATAGATTTATGTGAAAATGGAGGATGAACACATCATATCACAAAATGGAGGATGACTACATCATTTCAAACTACCAAATTATCACATAAGTGTCAAATTACATCATTATATAACTGCCAAGCCACTGTGAATCATGGCTCACCCAAGTTGACACATAACCTTAACAATCACAACCATCATTATTCTTGCTTTGCATCTTGGCATTGGTTACTGCCAGACATTACATTGGTAATGTGCAAAATAAGTTAGTAAATTTTTTATTATTGTCTTAAATGTGAAATGTTAGATACAAAAGAGTTGATGAAGAGTAGGTGTACATATCCACTACTATACATGTCCTTCTTGGTTTCCTTTAAATCTTTCCCAAATAAGACCTCAATAATGAACTTAAAGTTTATTTAATGCTAACTAAGGGGCTTGGCACTTGACTGATAACCAGAAGGCTGGCAGTTCAAACCCACCAGCCACTCCTCGGAAGGAAGGTTGGGCAATCAACTTCCATAGTGATACCACCTAGGAAACCCAAGGAGGGGTTGCTATGAATCGGGTCTGACTCGATGGCATATAGCAACAACAACAGCAACAACAACAAGAAGGGACTTGCATGGGTCAGAGTGATTCAATGGTAGAATTCTCACCTTACATGTGGAAAACCCATATTCAATTCTTGGCCTATGTACAGTCACTACCTGTCTGAAAGTGGAGGCTTGTGTGTTGCTACAGTGAACTGGTTTTAGGAGTGCTTCCAGATTAAGACACATTAGGAAGGAAGGGCTGACAATCTGCTTCTGAAAAATCAGCCAGTGGAAACTCTGTGGGCTGTAATGGTCTGATTCCATTGTGATGGAATGGCTATGAGTTGGGGCCCAACTGAAGCTAGCTAACAACAAGATAGGTGCTTGTAAGGTGCAAAGCACTTTACATTGATAATCTCATTTAACCCTCGCATCAATATGATGAGCTATTGTTAATGAAGAGCATGAAAAGCAGTTCTATTTTTGAAAATTAATTTTTTTCCATTTAATTAAAATTTTTCTCTTGTTATAAAGTCTTAATAGTTCAGTAATATACAGTGAAATCTGTGAGAACTGGAACTTGATATGATAGCTCCGTTTTTCCGGATCTTTCAAGTTTTCCACCTTTCACAGGGTATAATAACCACTTTTCTATCATTCATTTCTCAGTGGAAAATATTTTAATTTTCCTTTTCTGACAGGTTCTGGTTTTTGCAGTTCTTACCATATGTGAAGCATTCAGTGGCTTCACAGAATTACCTTTCTTCCTTCTCAACATGTTTGGATGTGGAGCCTTATTTGTTATTGGAACAGTATCGCAAATTGAGCTTAACTTTTAAAAAGGTGAATTCCACACCTGCTTTCATTTGGTTTTTCAGTCCTGTGAAATAAACAGCAACAGTGTTTATTTGTTTTTAAGGACTTAATATCTATCATTTTAAAATATCAAGCACTATAGTTAATAAGATTGACATGGTGGCTGCGATGATGGGCTCAAGTATAGCAGGGATTGTGGGGCTGGCGCAGGATTGGGCAGTGTTTCGTTCTGCTGTGCATGGGGTCGCTATGAGTCGGAAACGACTCGAGGGCACTTAACAACAACAACAACAACATAGTTAATAACACAGTAAGCATCTGAAAATGCCAAAAAGTAGTATTAGACTCTTATATTGCATCAAGATTGGGCACTACCTTTTCATTTTATTTGCTGCCTTCAAAGTTATTTCATTCTTCAATCCAAACTTTTTTTTCCAAGTAAATTTGTTTCTTTGCAATAACTCCCAGAATTGTGTCAAACATTGATTGTGTCAAACATCTTCCCTCTTGGCACATTCCTTCCATGCTCTTAGAAAACTTTTGTAGATTAAATTGATTGAGATTGTCTGTTTTTAAAATTCATTTTATTGAAATATAATTTACGTACAGTGAAATACACAGAACTAAAGTGACATGGGTCAATGCTTTTTTTTTTTTGGAGGTGTTCCTTCCCTCCTCTCCCACCCCAGGCAAACAACAAAGAAAGTTTCCCTCCATATATAAACCTTTCCTTGAACCTCCATAACAACGAACTAATACTGTATTTGTCCTTCTGTGATTGACTTATTTCATTCAACATAATGTCCTCCAAGTTCATCCATACTCTGCGGTGTTTTGCAGACTCTGCATTATTCTTTAGTGCTGCGTAGCATTCCATTATGTGTATGTACCATAGTTTGGTCATCCACTCTTCCACTATAACTCTTAGAGATAAGTCCCTTGCCAGATATGTAATTGTAGACAAATATGAATTTGTTACTGTCACTTTTGTTATGTGCTTTTTCGTGGTGTCAATTTCTTTGTTCCATATAATTTTCTATGCTGAGCTTGTTTCATTTATGAATTGTGCTATCACTTCCTTCATTGCTATTGTTTTAGTGTTGGCTGAATATTTATGCTGGTCCTCTTTTTTTCTGTGAAGGTTTATCATTTTTCTTTGAGGTTACCCTGTGATATCCAGTTTTCTTCACAAGTTTAGAACAGTCTGTTCTATCTCGTAGTTGTCTTGACTTCTCTACCATCTAGAAGTTCTGTAACGACTCAGTTCTTTTACCTCCTTTTTGTTTGTAGTTGTCCTCATTTGTCAATTGATGTCTCTGGTTCCCTGTTTATAATCTTGTAGATTTCTTTACTTTGGATACTTCCATAGCTGGGTAGGTTTCTGGGTTATATCATCATGTGTGTTAATGGTCAGTTGTTGTTTGCTGTTATTGCTTCTCTGTCCAAAGGGCTCCACTTAGCATCTCTTGTAAGGTTGGTCTGGTTTTAACAAATTCCCTTAATTTCTGCTTATCTGGAAATGTCCTAATTTCACCATCATATTTGAGGGACAGTTTTGCTGGGTACATAATTCTTGGTTGGAAATTTTTCTCTTCCAGTGTTTTATATATACCATCCCATTGTCTTCTCACCTGTATGGTTTCTGCCAAGAAGTCCGAGCTTAGTTTTATTGCTTGCCCCTTGTAGGTAACTTTTCGTTTTTCCTGTGCTGTTCTCATGATTCTTTGTCTTTGGTTTTGGTGAGTTTGATGATATGTCTTGGTGGTTTTCTTTTGGGATCTATCCCATTTGGGCTTTGTTGGACTGTCTGAAAGGATATATTCTCATCTTTCATCATACCAGGAAAATTCTCTTCCAACAAATCTTTGACAATTTTCTCCATAGTTTTTTTTTGTTTCTTTCTTTTCTGGAATTCCAATGACACATAGGTTATTCCTTGATGGTATCCTACCTGAACCTTAGGCTCTCTTCATTTTGTTTTGATCTTTTTTTCTGATTGATCTCTTTCCAAAGAAGTGTTCAGGTATTTGCCTTCAATCTCCCTAATTATGTCTTCCATTGATTCAATTCTGCTCCTTTGTCCATTCACTGTCTTATCTATTTCTGAAAATTTACTACTTATCTTCTGGATTTCTGTGTGTAGATTTTGTATGATTTCTAATTTTTCATTTATTTTATCATTTTTGTCTTTGTATTGTCTTTTGAAATTGTTCTAGGGTTTTCTCTGTGTTTTCCTTGATCTTTCTCTCAATTCGTTGAAGATACCTAAATATAATTCTTTTGAATTCCTTATCAGGGAGTTCCAATGCTGCATCTTCCTCAAGGATGTGTTTTGGGTCTATATCCTGGTCCCTTGTTTTTCCTGCTTTATCTTGCTTCTGTGTGTGGATTGTGGTGCTCTGTTGTCTCCGAGCCCTTGTGATGTTTTTGTGTTTGTATTTAATTGGTGATTGTATGTTGGAGTGACTTGCCCACAATTTTCATTTCCTTTGTTTTGTTTGTATGTTATCTATGCAAGCAGGGTACTGTGCTGTGCTCCTCTATTTGCTAGTTGACAGCACTTATACACTCACCATCTGTCTCCTTTCCTATTGTCAGCCTCTCATATGTCCCTGCCAACCTAGGCAAACAGAGCCTATTCTTAGATCCTGGAATCCTAATGAAGATGCTATCAATTTAAAATCCAAAATGGTTGCCACTTGTAAAAATTCAAAATTGCTGCACCTTCAGTCACTTTAAATATCCAAAATGGCTGTTGTGTGTAAACAATCAAAATGGCTGTGCCCTCCGGACAGCGGAAAGTCAATAGCTCAGGTTGTCTACCACCTTGCTGTTTCCCTTCCTAGTCATAGGCCACCAAGCACAGTCATCCCTGCAGCCCTTGGTGACCAGGGCTGATCTTTAGGTCAATTCTCAGGTCCCAACACCCCTTGGAAATATTCAGGCTATTAGTCCCATCAGAGTAGCTGACAGTCCGCAGCTCTGACCATCTCTGTACTCACTGTTTTCATTCAGGGTTTTCCACTAGTTGTTGCATAATCTGCTTCTGTGTAGTTCCTTTCAAAGCTCAGGGCTCCAGGATTATCTTCTGTATCTCTCAATTGGTTTTTCTTTTCTTTGTTGAAGACAATCTGTGTCGCTTGTCTGCCTATTCCTCCATCTTACCAGAAGTCTGATTGAGATTGTTTTAATTCTTTTATTTTAAGTAAATTAAATTATCTCTCTTGTACTCTCTCACTCATTTTATTTCCTCAGTGTTTATAATTTGAAAATAAGGAAGAATTAGATTTTGGTGTACAATGAGATATTTCAGTGCTTATGGGATCCTTTGTGATATTAAAGACTTACTCCACTGAAGAAGAAATGGTAATTCATTTTTCATCTCTTATTTCAGAATATTGCTTTAGGATGTGTCCCTAGTCTATGCTACTTTTTGCAAAATCTTTAGGAAAGTCCTCTATGCATCAGTACATGCAAACCCTTGAATCCTGAGGTTGAGGCAGCATAAGAAATGCAGCCCTGAAACCATTTTGCCATTCAAGGATGCATCATTTCTTCATTACAGAGGGAACTTAAGAAAATATTGAATTCATTATTGTCATAGCAGTATCTGCTTAGGAAAAATGTTATGGTAACTCTTACATTTATGCAATTTCTGAGAATTAAACAACCCCCAGAACGTTAGAACTGAAGTGTCTCTTAGCTCTGATTTAGTTATCAGATGGAAAACCACATGTCAAACCCAGGAGGCAAATTAATAGGAGGTCCCAAAATTGAATCTCCTCTCCATTTTTCTCTCATCTCACATTTGGAGTCACCAAACATGGTATTTTTATGCTTGGACTCTAGATTCATTTTTTAGTTTCTCATTGCATTTTATCAAGTAACTAATGATTTCCATTTTTCTCATTCTTGAAGATGCTAACCTTGTTCACTAGATAAGGTGGTATCTATAAGCCTTCTCCACTGTGATTTTACTTTTTCCTCCCATTGCATTTATTAAGAATTTTGTGGGGAATTACTATGGAGCTAGGTAAATATCCCATTGCACATCAAATTTTCAATTTATTCACTTATTTGTATCAGTATGGATTCTTACTTTATTAAAAAAAATATATATGTTGGTATCATTATTTATTTTGGTGCTTAAATTTCCCAGAGTTGGCTAGTGGGAGTCCACTCAAGCTTGTTCCTGTGTCCTCTTGCAGTATTGTCATTCCTTCAGCTATTCCTTGATTTCTGGAATAAGATGTCAAAGGCTTATATGTACTTCCCTTGACCCAGGTCTGGAATTAGACATATCTCCAAGATCCTTGGTTTCTTCCAGTGGAGCTTCGTATTTAGAAGTCAAGATCTGGACTCTATGTGTGTTCATTGCTATTGGCAGGTCACTGCTCCCAGGCCCTCTCACACCCACCCACACCCACCCACACCTACACCCACAGATACACACTCATGTATTTATATTTATTTCTAGATCAAGATTCAATTATTATAAATGCAAAATTTACCCTCTTTCTGATTCTTCATGGCCAAGAACTCTTATCTTCCACAATAGCTCCTTTTCTTTTTTTTTTTTTTGGTCAGGGTTCATCATTGTTGTCTGCATCTTCCTTGTACCTCTCTATATCTTCCTCTTCCTCAATGTCACCATGTTGATCACTCACATTTGGTACATTGCCCTTCTCTTCACCCAAATCAATACTTATGTTTACCTATCTAACAGTGTTCCCTACCCGACCTTTCCACTCCTGGTAACCAACAAAGAAAATTTCCTTCCACATATAAACTGTTCCTTGACTTTTACAATAACAGACTAATGCAATATTTGTCCTTCTGTGATTGACTTATTTCACTCAGCATAATGTCCTCCAAGATCATCCATGTTATGTGGTGATTTGCAGATTCTACATTATTCTTTAGGGTTGCATAGTATTCTGTTGTGTGTATGTACCACAGTTTGGTTATCCATTCCTCAGTTGATGGATCCCTAGATTGTTTCCAACTTTTTGCTATTGTAAATAGTGCTGCAATAAACATGGGTGTGCATATGTCTGTTCTTGTCATGGCTTTCACGTCTTTAGGATATATACCCAGTAGTGGAATAACTGGATCAAATAGCATTTCTACTTCCAGCTTTTTAAGGAATTGCCATGATGCTTTGCAGAGTGGTTGTACCATTTTACAGTCCTACCAGTATGTACGAGAGTCCCAATTTCTCCACATCCTTACCAGCATTTGCTATTTTCTGTCTTGTTGAACTATACTGTTAGTGCTGGGGCAAGATGGTATCTCATTGTTAATTTGATTTGCATCTCTCTAATGGCTAATGATCATGAGCATTTCTTCATATGTTTGTTGCCACCTAAATATCCTCCTTGATGAAGTGTCTATTCATGTCTTCTGCCCATTTTGTAATTTAATTATTTGTCTTTTTGTGATTGAGGTGTTGGAGTTTTCTATAAATTCTAGAGATAAGTCCCTTGTCAAATATGTCATTGCTGAATATTCTTTCCCAGTCTGTAGCTTCTCTTTTGACCCTTTTGGAGAAGTCTTTGGAAACACATAAATATTTAATTTTTAGAAGGTTGCATTCGTCTCGTTTCTCTTCTGCTGTTTGTGTATGTTAGGTTATGCTTGATCATCTATTTATGCCGTATATTAGGGCCCCCAAATTTGCCCTTAGTTTTTCCTTTAGGAATTCTATAGTTTTAGGTTTCACATTTAAGTCTTTGCTCCATATGGAGTTCATTTTTGTGTATGGTGTGAGGTACAGGTCTTGTTTCATTTTTCTGCAAATGGATCTCCAGGTTTGCAAGCACCATTTATTAAACAAATATTCTCTTCTTCATTTAATGGATTTCGGCTCTTTGTCAAAGATCAGCTGACCATAGGTCAATGAATCTATTTCTATGTTCTCAATTCTATTTCATTGGTCTATGTGTCTGTCATTGTACCAATACCAGGCAGTTTTGACTTCTGTGGCTGCATAGTAGGTTTTGAGATCCGGCAGTGTGAGACCTCCTACATTGTTCTTCTTCTTCAATAGTGCTTTGCTTATCTGAGATCTCTTTCCTTTCCATATAAAGTTAGTGACTGGTTTTCCCATATTCTTAAAAATGTTGATAGGATCTGTATTGGGATTGCATTGAATGTATAGATTGCTTTGGGTAGAACTGACATTTTCACAATGTTCAATCTTTCTATCCACAAGCATGGGATGTTCTTCCATTTATGTAGATCTCTTATGGTTTCTTCAAGCAGTTTTTTATAGTTTTCTTTGTAGAGGTCTTTTTGTGTCCCTGGTAAGATTTATTCACAGGTATTTTATTATTTTGGTAGCTATTGTAAACGGTATTAATTTGCTTATTTATTTTTCAACAATCTCTTTGCTATTGTAGAGGAATCCAACTGATTTTTGGATGTTGATGTTGTATCCTGCCATGATGCTAAATCTCTCAATTAGTTCCAGTAGATCTTTGACTGAGTCTCTTGGGGTTTCTAGGTATAGGATCATATCATCAGCAAACAGGGATAGTTTGATTCTTCCTTACCAATTTGGATGCCTTGGATTTCCCTTTCTTGCCTTATGGCCCTGGCTAGGACTTCCAGTACAATGTTGAATAGAAGTGGTGATAGAGGGCATCTTTCTCTGCTTCCTGTTTGCAAGGGGAATGATTTCAGTCTCTCTCCATTAAGAATAATGTTGGCTGTTGGTTTTGCATGTTGTTGTTGTTGTTGTCATTTGCCGCTGAGTCGGCCCCGACTCATGGCAACCCCTCCTTGGGTTTCTGAGGCAGTGTCATTACAGAAGTAGGATTGCCCAACCTTCCGTCCGAGGAGTGGCTGGTGGGTTTGAACCGCCTGCCTTCTGGTTAGCAGTCAAGTGCCTTAGCCACTATGCTACCAGAGCTCCACTTTATTATGTTGAGGAATGTCCCTTCTATTCCTACTTTGCTGAGAGTTTTGATCAAGAATTGGTGTTGGATTTTATCAAATGCCTTTTCTGTATCAATTGATATGATCGTGTGCTTCTTCTCCTTTTATTATTTATGTGGTGGATGATGTTGATTGTTTTTCTAATGTTGAACCATCCCTGTATACCTGATATGAACCCCTTGGTCATAATAAATGACTTTTTTGATTTGTTGTTGGAGTCTGTTAGCTAGGATTTTGTTGAAGATTTTTGCATCTATATTCATGAGGGATATTGGTCTGTAGTTTTCCTTTTGAGTGATGTC
>NW_006921588.1:39804957-39806336 GCF_000298275.1 Orycteropus afer afer
TTGTTCTATCTTTCATTGAAAGTGGTGTATTAAAATCTCCTACTATGACAGTGGAGTAATTTATTCCTTTTCAACTCTTTAAAGTCTGATTTATGTATTTCGGGGCTCTTTCATTGAGTCCATAGATATTTATTATGGTTATATCTTCTTGTTCAATTGATCCTTAATCATTATATAATGTTCTTCCTTGTTTTGGATGGTGGTTTTTGTTTTAAAGTCAATTCGATCAGAAATTAATATTGCAACTCCTGCTTTTTTAAGGTTGCCATTTGCTTGATGTATCTTTTTCCAATCTTTGATTTTTAGTCTATTTTTGTGTTTGTCTCTAAGGTGTGTCTCTTGTAGACAGCATATCAATGGATTTTGTTTTCTTATCCAATCTGCAACTCTCCATCTCTTGAGTGGTACATTTAATTCATTAACGTTCAGTATAATTATTGACAAATATGAATTGGTTGCTGTCATTTTGTTATGAGTTTTTTCATGGTGTGCCTGGTTTCTTTGTTCCTTATTATATTCTGTACTGAGCTCATTATGTTTAGGAATTGTGTTGTCATTTCCTTTGTTGCTGTTCTTTTAGTATTTGCTGAATATTTGTGTTTTTCTTCTTTTTTATTGTGATGTGAAGGTTTATCATTTTTCCTTGAGGTTACCTTGTGATTTATAATTTTCTCCCTGAGTTTGAAATAGTCCATTCTATCTTGCAACTCTCTTGACTTCATCACCATTTAGAAGTTCTGTAACTACACAGTCTTTTCCCTATTTTTGATTTGTAGGTGTCCTCATTTGCCAGTTGCTATCTCTGGTTCCCTGTTTACAATCTTGTAAGCTCATTTTACTTTGGATATGTCCATAGCTGTGTTTTCTGGGTTATGTCATCTTGTGTATTAATGGTCAGTTATTGTTTGGTATTTTTGGTTCTCTATTCAAAGGACTCCCTTTAGTATCTCTTATAAGGTTGGTCTGGTTTTAACAAATTCCCTTAGTTGCTGCTTATCTGGAAATCTCTAATTTCACCATCATATTTGAGGGATAATTTTACCAGGTGTAAAATTCTTGGTTGAAAATTTTTCTCTTTCAAGGTTTTATATGTACCATCCCATTGCCTTCTCGCTTGCATGGTTTTTGCTGAGAAATCAGAGCTTATTCTTACTGGTTGTCCTTTGTAAGTAACTTTTTGCTTTTCCCATGTTGCTTTCAGGATTCTCTCTTTGTCTTTTGTTTTGATGAGTTTGATGATGGTATGTTGTTGTTGTTGTTGTTATGTGCCGTCTAGTCGGCCCTGACTCATAGTGACCCCTCCTTGGGTTTCCGAGGCAGTATCACTACGGAAGTAGGATTGCCCAACCTTCCTTCCGAGGAGTGGCTGGTGGGTTTGA
>NW_006921588.1:39806926-39827860 GCF_000298275.1 Orycteropus afer afer
GTCTCTCAATCCTTTGAAGATACCTAAATATAATTCTTTTGAATTCCTTATCAGAGAGTTCCAATGCTGCTTCTTCCTCAGGGATGTGTTTTGGGTCTATATCTTGCTCCCTTGTTTCTACCACTTTATCTTGCTTCTTTGTGTGGACTGTGATGGTCTGTTGTCTCCAGGACATTATGACATTGTTGTATTTAGATCTCGGTTAACTTTTTGTAAAGAGTGATTCAGGCTCTTCTTGGTGGTTGTTAATCATAGACTTATTGGTGGAAAAGGAAGTGGTGATTCTCACTCAGTAGGTGAAGCTGCAGGTGGCGTGGGTATAGTTGTGTCATATGGGGACTGTTTCTGTCTCCCACTCAGTTAGCCAAAAATAACAATTGATTAACTATCAAAAAAGTAAAACCAATTGGACAAAAAGCACACCATGTAATCACACAGGAACAGGAATCACAAAAGAGAAAAGGGGAAAAAAAAAGCTAACCAAAACAAAAAACACCACAATATCTGAGAAGAGAGCAATAAGAGAAAAAAGTAGAAAAGGAGAATAATGAAGAAAAAAATGGGAAAAAATGCAAAAAGAAAAATAAGGAACAATGTTACCCACAAGAAAGGAAAAAAAAAGAAAGAACAAAACAATTGGAACCAGGAACAGGGCAAAGAAAAAAAGCTGAAAACTAGAACCTGGGAAGGGAGGAATAAAGAATGACAATAAGAAGGACAAAAAGTAATAATAATAGTAGTGGTTTTAAAACAGACAAAAACAAAATAAAGAAAAATATGGACAGGGCAGGGCTGGGCACCCAAGCTACCTCGGTACACACAGACTGTGATGGAATTCCTGTCAGCCTACAAGGTGGGTGGAAGTGAGGGATAGCCTCCCCTCCTCCATTCACCAAGAGGGTGTGAGATATAAGAGTAACAAGGGGAATGTTGCACCTTTTCAGTAGTCCAAGGATCCAGGAATCTTTGTGGTTTCCAGTTTTTCAGTCCCTGGGATCTGGGAGAATGCTGTCACTTTAAATATCCAAAATGGTCAAGCCACTTGTAAACATTCAAAATGGCAGCACTCTCAGGACAGGCAAAAGTCCACAGCTCAGCCTGCCTTCCTCTTCACTGCTGCTTTGCCTTTTATTCTCAGCCACTACAGCAGTCCTCCATGCAGTCGCTGGCTAGCAGGGCTGATTTTTAGGTTAATCCTACCACTACTCAGCAATATCCAAGTTGTCTGCACTGTCAGGATCGCTGCCAGACTGCAGCTCTGTATGTCTCCTTTTTTGGTATTTTCATGCAAATTCTTCTGCTAGTTGGAGTTTAGTCCACTTCTATATCCTTCTCTTCAAGGTTCAGGGGTCTATGATTATTTTCTGTATCTGTGTTAATTGGTTCCCTTTTTCTTTGTTGAAGAGGAGCTGTGCAGTCTTTCTGCCTATTCCACCATCTTACCTGAACTCCACAATATCTCCCTTTTGCATCCATTGTGCACAAGTCTATTCAGATGTTGAGACAGAGCAAGAGAAGGTAGAATTGTGTTGACATATCTTGAGCTTTGTAACTAAGTAGTGCTTTATTTGACCATATATAAAATGGGGATAAAAGTGCTATCTCTTCATGCGATGGTGTCTCTGAGTGTTGCAGATGGATAGTACTTGGCTGCTATCCTAAATAATGGAAGTGTAATCTACTACTGAAAGGTCAACCACTGAAAACCCCATGAAGCACAATTCCACTCTGACACACATGGAGTCACTATGAGTCAGAGTTGACTCAACAGTGACTGGTTTTATTCATGGGATAGTTGGGAAATTTAATGTGCTAATTCATGTTGTGTTGTTGTTGTTATGTGCCGGTGAGTCGGACCTGACTCATAGCAACCCCTCCTTGGGTTGTCGAGGCAGTATCACTACAGAAGTAGATCTCCCAACCTTCCTTCCGAGGAGTGGCTTGTGGGTTTGAACCACCAGCTTTCTGGTTAGCAGTTAATTGCCTTAGGCACTATGCCACGAGAGCTCCTGTGCTAATTCATAGAGAGCATTTATTCTAATACATAGAGACCCTCAATATATAAAGAATAGAGAAAACAAAAAGAATTGAAAGAGGAAAGAGATGGATGTAAGGATACAGAGGATTGGGCATTCAGAAATAGAGCCTCATATGAGACCACACTCTTCATTTGTGAGCTACAGTAAAATCACCTTTGATCTACAGATATTAAAATCTTATTAATGATTTAACCACTGTTCACAAACTCTCACCTACTTGAACCTACTCAACACTGTTCAAGAAAAACTGCTGCCAAAATGGAGATTAGAATAGAAACTATTCTTTGGCTGCAGCTGCTGAGGCCAGAACAATATGTAACTCAAGGGCTACTTAGAATCCTGTTCATCCCAGGCTTTGAGGTTTTTTGTTTGTTTGTTTGTTTTGTGCCGATTTTAAAGAGCTCCTGTGAATAATTTTGTCATGTTAAGGTTTTGTAGATTTGAAGTTATTTTTCATTAGTGGTCCATATCACACTCTTAAAATTTTGTGTCTTCTCAGATCTTTTCAGTCACAGCAAATAAAGGAGACTCAGTATATAAGATCCAGATATTATTTGTCCTATGAGACTACTATTTTTCAAATAATTTTTTTAGGTCATATTTATGTTTACCAAGCTTACTTTTATATTGGTCCTTAAAGACGTAGTCTATGGTCATGTAATAGGTTAGTCATTTATTAAAATACACTACCAAAATGTAAATATTTTGTTAACCATAATATAATCTGTAAAATTGAGTTCCTAGCATGAATATACATAAAGATACCAGATATTTACAACCATGTGCATATATTTATTCTCTAATTCTTAATCACACCACTATATGCAGTCATCAGTTTTCTGACAACCATATGCTTAGATGTCACTCACTCCTTCCACTCCATCTAGTTGAAATTAAAATATTGACAGAAATAATTTTTGTGTGGAAAGTGGAAAAGCTAAATGGGGTAGTGAAACTAGATTGGTTTTTGAATGCATTACCCCTGACAATACTCTGGCAATTTTTAGTTTGCTTCTTCAAGTAGTGCATGAAAATAAAATATAAAACAAAGATTTGAGCAGAGTATAAGCTTGATTTCTTCTAATACTCTTAAAATTTTTAAGAGTGTCGTTGTTGTTGCTCTGTGCCTTCGAGTTGGCCCCGATTCATAGCGACCCCTCCTTGGGTTGCCGAGGCAGTATCACTATGGAAGTAGATTGCCCAACCTTCCTTCTGAGGAATGGCTGGGGGGTTTGAACAGCCAGCCTTCTGGTTAGCAGTCAAGTGCCTTAGGCACTATGCTACCAGAGCTCCTAAGAGTGTCATTAGCAGAGATAAAATATTATTCTACCCTTTTGCAAATATATGACAACAACAGCCATAAAACATAAGACATTTTTTTGAAAATTAAGAGAACAAAAATTTTTCAAAAGCTTTAAAACATGCCAGTTATAAAATCATTTTGAAATTTACAAACCTAGCACGTTCCTCATGGAAAATCTCAAATATTTAAACAATCCAATTCTGAAATTCCGTTTGTTCTTAGCAAAGACTATTCACCTACATAAAAAATTCTAAGTTTGGGATTTAGGATTCTCTTTGGTGGTACATTATTAAACTAAACACTTGATTCCCTATAGAAGAACTCACAAGCTAATAAAGTTTGGCATTAAACGGTTTACATTTATCCCCTAATATATAAGGAAGTGTCACTGGGAGAACTCATATATACAGGCAGTCCTCAGTTAAGAATCTCTGACTTATACTTGCCCTTTAATGTTACATAAATTTGCCTTCACTTCGAAACTACTGAACCAACCTCTCCCACCCACCCCACTACCATCCAGTAGATTTCTACTCATAAGAACACTTTAGAATAGAGTAGAACTGTCTATAGGGTTTCCCAGGTTTCTTTATGGAAGCAGAGTGCCCTATCTTTCTTCCATGGAGCAGGTGGTAGGTTCAAACTGCTGCCCTTTGGTTAGCAACTGAATGCTCTAACCACTGTGGCACCAGAGCTCCTCAAATCAACCCCTACTTACAACAAATTCTTCATTGCAATTACCTTTACTTGCTGCATGCACAGCTTTTAAATCATTGGAAAGACATTGAGCCTTTTCTTGCACTAAAGTAAGACTAAATATGAGTCATATTCACTTGTTTTGACTTACCTACAAATCCAGTTTAGCAATGGCTCTTGTTCATAACCGAGGGACTGCCTATACTTACAATTTATTTGATTTATAAGTTATTTCTACATACTTAACAGATAAAAAATTATCTGTTAAGGCAGAGAATTGGGTAATGGTAAGAGGATACACTGACAAAGAGAAGAGGAAGAGGAACCATGTAAACAGAAGCAAGAAAACCAAGGAATTTTCTCTGTGCTCTTTCCTAAGGCAAGGGAGAGTGTTTTTCATAACTGAATCACAAATGTCTAATATAGAATATAGGCACTCTGGTGGCATAGTGCCTAAAGCATTTGACTGCTAACCAGAAGGCTGGTGGTTCAAACCACCAGCCACTCCTTGAAAGGAAGGTTTTGCAATCTATGTCTGTAGAGATTCTGTGGAGATACTACCTCAGAAACCCAAGGACGGGTTGCTATGGGTTGCTATGGGTTGGAACCGACTTGATGGCAGTGAGGTTGGGAATTTTTTTTTTTTAATAGCATAAGCCCTCTATTCCTGGAGGGCTCCAAAGGGCTTACCAACATCATTCTAACCTCACTTTTCTAAACCTCATCTCTGCCACATCTCTTCATCATCCTACAATGTGCTTTTTTTTTTTTTTTTTTTTTTTTGTATCTCCTTGTATTGATGGCCTAGTGCCTAAGGCATTTGACTGCTAACCAGAAAGCCAGTGGTTTAAACCCACAGCCACTCCTCAGAAGGAAGGTTGGGCAATCTACTTCTACAGTGATACCACCTCAGAAGCCCAAGGAGGGGTCGCTATGAGTCAGACCCGACTCGACAACAGTGAGTTTGGTTTGGTTGGTTTGTATTGGCTTATTCTTTCTCTGACATAGCATGCTTTGCTTTCCTTCTCTGCCCACACATATGTATTTGTTCTTCAATACCCAGATCTAAATTCACCTCCTCCTGAAAACTTCGCTGACCAGTATTCCCCTACCTGTCACTGAGAATTAATCATTTCTTCATCTATGCTTCTAACACTTCATACCTCTCTTGTAGCATTTATAGCACTGAATTACAGTAAGACATTTATGAGTATGTTTCTTAAGCTAGACTATGATGTCCTCAAAGACTAGGACAGGAACTGTGCCTTAATCTTTGTATGCCTAGAGCCAGAATTTATAAGTTCACAACAATTTTTTGATTTCATGGGTGTTTTTCTCTGGAGTAGTTTCAATAACATATTCTCGGCCTAATAGATCTGCAGAAGTACAGGCTGACTTATCTGCAGACTTATTTTCCACCCTAGCCCAGTCCACTTTGCTCAGTTTGTGGGAAGCATTGGGAAAACAACCACAACAACACAACAAGAAAAAACAACAGCAGCAAATTAATAGAATTTCCTTTAATACATTTCATCTCTTTTCCTTACTCTCTTATTCCTTGCTCTACCTTGTAAGGCAGCTTTGTTTAAAAAATATTGCAGTTCTTTCCTGGAACTGAGAATTTTAGGTTATCTTATCACTGTGGTTTCTTGTTTTTTGCTGTTTTTGCTCCTGGTTAAATCAGTTGTGTGTCAGTGTTAGTATGAATCCGTACTAAGGCAGAATCACTACCTTTAAATGAGATACTAAGTGTCTATTAAAGGTGATGAAAAAATCTGGAAATAGATACTGGTGATTGATGAAGAACACGTGAACATGAGTGATGGTACTGAATTAGACATGTAAAGAATGCTGAAAGGCAAATGTTTTATTATATATAGTTTTACCACAATAATAAATTGCAATATTAAGAAAGAAAAAACCAAAACAAATATATATTGCAATTCTGTCTTTGGAAAAGTATTTCATTTGTTCATATATTTGTACATTAATATTTTTATCACTTGTATAGATTTTTATCTCAGGTTCTGTGTTGGGCCCTAAACGTATTTCAGAGCTCATAGCCCAGGACTGGTGGGAGGTATGCATAAACAAGTACGATGCAATAAGAGACAATACTAGTAAAGGTAGGAGGACCAGAGGAGGGCAGTGCTGCAGGGGAGCAGAGAACAAAGAAAGGAGTGGGCATGTAGGAAAATGTTCCACAGAGGAAATGATGTTTGAATGGGGTTTTGAGGGAAAAAGAGAGGCTTGCCAACTTTAGCATAAACATTTGGACATAAAAAGCCAGAACTGTAAAAGGCTTATTTTATTAGGGAAGAAATTGTGTGTGACTGGATCAGACACTTAGGCTGTTCATCAAAAAACAAGCATCAGATGATGCTACATTTGTGTTGGTCCAACCCTCCCAGGCTAGAAAGGAGTCTTGCTTTACACAGGGATCTCAATTCATAGAGACCACCCATCAGACATGGAGTTTGTAGGGGTCAGAGGTGAAACACTGTCATTGCCTGTTTAAACTGAGTAGACAACAGTGAACATTCTGCAGGGCCGGCCTCCTCCTCTCTCAATGACTATAACTCAGGACAATGTAGAATGGTTTATGGGCCATGTAAAAAGAGGGATCTCAGAATTTGGCACATGTGATCAAGCCAGTAATTCACCAGTGAATTTTACTGTGAAAGAAGGACTGTGCCTATATTAAAGATGTGGCAGGAAGTAGAAAGCCAAGAATTATAGCTTTGTCCTATTGATGACTGAGAAAAGATTGAAGTCAGAGAAATTAGGTGACTGGGCCAAGGTCAACAGTTGGTTAGTGGAAGATCTGGGCCTGGAACCAGGATCTGGCTTCTAGGTCATTATTAGTTTTCGGTGCTATGAGCTGGTCTTGTCAAATCGAGATGTTTGCTGCCATTTGAGAGGAATGCCTAAGATTATCAACACATGAGATAGAAATAAATTGCCTGATGAACTTTGAAGGTTAATGGATTTCTGATCATTTTTGTCTGAGTAATAAGGCCTTACATTTTCACTTACTTAACAGTTTGCCAATATGACAAACATTCTACTGAGCTTTCAGGAAAAAAAAAACCACACAACACAACCTGAAACATTTTTTGTTGTTGTTTAGATGCCATCTGGCATTGTTAGGTGCTGTGGAGTTGTTTTTACTTATAGTTGATGTCATATGTCACAGAGCAGAACTACTCCAGGTTTTTTTGTTTTGTTTTGTTTTTTTCTGTAAAATTTATAGAAGCAGATTGCTAGGTCTTTCTCCCACAGAGTCTCTGGGTGAGTTTGAACTACCAACTTTTTGGTGAACTGCCAAGAGCTTAAATATTCACACCCACAGGGATCCTTCCATTTGGAGCAAGTATACATTGCAATTCCATCTTTGGAAAGGTATTTGATTTATTTATATATTTACACATTAATGTTTTTATCATTTATCTCAGGTTCCTTTTTGGGCCTTAAAGGTGATGCGAAAAAGCTCACAGCCCAGGTAGGTATCTGTTTTGATCTAGTTTAAGCTATCTTACATTCTCTGTGTAATTCAAGTTTAGAGCAATATCAGTTAGGGATCCAGTAAAGAAAAGAGAGCAAACTCACAAAGTACAATTGAAAAGACTTCAGTGAAGAAATTCTTTACAAAGAAGCTGATAGGATTAAGGGAAACTAACAAGTGATGGTACAGGAGCTCTGGTAGCGTAGCTCTGGTAGCATAGTGGCTAAGGCATTTGACTGCTAACCAGAAGGCTGGCGGTTCAAACCCACCAGCCACTCTTCGGAAGGAAGATGGGGCAATCTACTTCCGCAGTGATACTGCCTCAGAAACCCAAGGAGGGGTCGCTCTGAGTCAGGTCTGACTCGACGGCACATAACAACAACAACAACAACAAGTAATGGTGAGTAACCCTGGCACTAGCTGTGAATAACCATGGCCTGGTGGTTCAAACCCACTAGCCACTCCTTGGAAGGAAGGTTGGACAATCTACTTCTGTAGTGATACTGCCTTGGAAACTCAAGGAGAGGTCGCTATGAGTCAGGTCTGACTCAACGGCACATAACAAGAACAAAGAAGAAAAGACTGTTTCTTCTTTAGGGACTGTTATTAGATTTTGAGAGACTACATATAGATGTTACCTATCCAAATCTGTCAGTTTATCGTACTGTGGTGACTTGTGTGTTGCTGTGAGGCTGGAGGCTATGCTACGAGTATTTCAAATACCAGTAAGGTCACTGATGGTGGATAGGTTTCAGTGGAGCTTTCAGACTAAGGCAGACTCAGAAGAAGGAAGGGGACATACACTTCTTAAAGAATTGACCAGTGAAAACCTTATGAGCAGCAGTGAAGCACTGCAGGAAAATTGGAAATGGAACGCATAAAGATTGATATCCTAGACATTGTTGTTGTTGTTATGTGCCATCCAGTCGGCCCCAACTCATAGCAACCCCTCTCTGGGTTTTCGAGGCAGTATCACTATGGAAGCAGATTGTCCAACCTTCCTTCTGAGGAGTGACTGGTGGGTTTGAACCACCAGCCTTCTGGTTAACAGTCAAATGTCATAGACACTATGCTATCAGAGCTCCACCCTAGGCATTAGTGAGCTAAAATAGACAGGTTTTTGGCCATTTTGAATCAGACAACCATATGACCTACTATGCTGGGTGTGATGTAGTAAATTACCTGGTATAGATTTTCTAGCCATAAGTTTTTGTAAACTCTGTAGTGGAATTTGCCATGAGAAACTGAGTAGTTCCTAATAGTTAGAGTGATCCACCTGGGGTATTTCCGTTATGTATAGCATCAAGTAATTTTCTGGGAAGTTTGTTCTCTCTCAGGAGTATAGAATTCTGATGTTGGGATTGGTTAGTTTGGCCACTCTGTCAGGCTCAAAAAGGATCCCTTCTAGAGGCAGAAGAAGTCTCTCTGACGGCTGGCTGAAAAAGATATGTTGCTGAGAGAAACGTTGTCCTGAGAGACATGTGCTGCTAAGAAAGAGACACTGAGATACATGCACTGCTGAGGACGAGACACCAAAGGACACATTTGGCTGAGAAAGAGACACTGAGAGGCAAGCACTCCTCGGAGAGAGACTGAGAGTGACTGTTGGCTGAGAGACAGTGGGCTGAAAGAGACTGAACATTGTTCTTGAACTTGCATTGTAGCCTGGTGCTTCCCTAATAAACCCCATAATCTGTGAGTTCTGTGTGGCCACTGCAGCAAATTATTGAACCTAGCAAAGAGGTGGTGGGTGTTGCAGGAGGAATGGTTGGTAAAAGAGCTGGAGGGAGGCAGCATGTCTGGCCTCACAGGAATGGGCCTTGGGCTACTGATGGTGATTCTGTCTTCCTCTTGTAGGGTTAGAGGAGGTCAGAAGATGTGGTCTCCCTGACTCTTTGGCACTGGGAATGACAAATTGAAGAGGAATGATGTGGTGTTGATTTTCACAAAGAATGTTTCAAGATTTATCTTGAAGTGCAATGCTGTCAGTGATAGGATAATATCCATACACCTGCAAGGAAGACCTTTCAAACTCACCAGCCACCCTTCAGAAGAAAGATTGGGAAATCTACTACCATAAAGATACTGCCTTGGAAACCCAAGGAGGGGTTGCTATGAGTCAGACTCAACTCAAGGACAGTGAGTTTGATTTTTGGTTGGATGAGGAAGACCAGTTAATGCTACTGTTATTAAAATTTAGGCACCAATTACCAAAGCCAAAGATGAGGAAATGGAAGACTTTTTTTTTTTTTTAACCAACTTCTGCAGTCTGAAATTGACCAAACATGAAATCAAGATATGGTGATTATCACTGATGAAGGAATGCAAAAATTGCAAACAAAGAAGAATCACCAGTAGTTAGAAAATACAGCCTTGGAGATAGAAATGACTCTGGAGATCGCATGATACAATTTTGTAAGACCAATGATTTATTCATTGCAAATACCTTTCTCAACACCATAAATGGCAATTATATACATATACTTCCTGAGATGGAGTACACAGGAATCAGATCAACTACATCTGTAGAAAGAGGCAATGGAGGCAATGGAGAAGCTTCAGCCAAAACAAGCCCAAGAGCTAATTGTTGAACAGATCATAAACTGCTTATATGCAAGTTCAAGTTGAAGCTGAAAACAATGAAAAGAAGTCCACGAGAGCCAAAATATGACCTTGATTATATCCATCCTGAATTTTATCGTCTGAAGAATACATTATACGCATTGAACACCAATGACCAAAAACCAGAGGAATTGTGGGATGACATCAAGAACATCATCCATGAAGAAAGCAAAAGGTCACTAAAAAGACAGGAAAGGAAGAAAAGACCAAAATGGATGTCGGAAGAGACTCTGAAACTTCCCCTTGAACAGAGAGTAGCTAAAGCAAATGGAAGAAATGACAAGATAAAAAAGCTGAACAGAAATTTTCAAAGAGCAGCTCAAGAACACAAAGTCAATTATTATAATGAAATGCACAAAGACCTGGAGTTGGAAAACCAAAAGGGAAGAACATGTTCAGCATTTCTCAAGCTGAAAGAACTGAAGAAAAAATTCAAGTCTCATGTTGCAATATTGAAAAGTTCTATGGGCAAAATTGGAGCTTTGGTGGCATAGTGCCTAAGGCACTTGACTGCTAACCAGAAGGCTGGTGGTTCAAACCCACCAGCCACTCCTAAGAAGGAAGGTTGGACAATCTACTTCTGTAGTGATACTGCCTCGGAAACCCAAGGAGGGGTCACTATGAGTCAGATCCAACTCAGTGGCAGTGTTTTTTTTTTTTTTTTTGGTATGGGCAAAATTTTGAATGATGCAGGAAATGTCAAAAGAAGATGGAAGTAATACACAGAGTCACTGTATCAAAAAGATTTGGTTGAGGTTCATACATTTCAGGAGGTGTGATATGATCAAGGAAGAAGTCAAAGCTGCACTGAAAGAATTAGCACAAAAGACAATTTCAGGAATTGACGGAATAACCATTGAGATGTTTCATCAAATGGATGCCAGGCTGGCATCACTCACTCGACTATGCCAAGAGATTTGGAAGATAGCTACCTGGCCAACTGACTGGAAGAGATCCATATTGTACCCATTCCAAAGAAAGGGATCACACAGAATGTGGAAATCATCAAACAATATCATTAATATCACACACAAGTACAATCTTACTGAAGGTAATTAAAAAATGGTTGCAGTAGTATATTGACAGAGAACTTCCAGAAATACAAGCTTGATTTAGAAAAGGATGTGGAATGAGGGATATCATTGCTGAAGTCAGATGGATCTTGGCTCAAAGCAAAGAATACCAGAAAGATGTTTACTTGTGTTTTATTAACTATGCAAAAGCATTCGATTGTGTGGATCATGACAAATTATGGATAACATTGAGAAGAATGGGAATTCCAGGACACTTAACAGTGCTCATGAGGAACCTGTTCAGAGACCAGGAAGCTGCTGTTTGAACAGAACAAGGGGATACTGTATAGTTTAAAATCAAGAAGGGAGTACAGGGTTGTATCCTTTCACCATATTTATTCAATCTGTTTGCTGAACATATAATCTGAGAAGCTGGACTATATGAAAAAGATCATGACATCAGGATTGGAGGCAGACTCATTAACAACCCTTCATATGCAGGTGACACAACTTTGCTTGATGGAAAGTGCAAATGACTTGAAGCACTTACTGTTGAAAATTAATGACTGCAGTCTGCAGTATGGATTATGTCTCAACATAAAGAAAATTAAAATCTTCACAACTGGATCATCACAATAAGCAGCATCATGATAAATGGAGAAAAGATTGAAATTGCTAAAGATTTCATATTACTTGGTTCCATAGTCAACACCAATGGATGCAGCAGTCAAGACATCAGGAGATGTATTACACTGGGCAAATCTGCTGAAAAAGACTTCTTTAAAATGCTAAAGAGCAAAGAGTCTCCTTGAAGGATAAGGTGTGCCTAACCAAAGCCATGGTATTTTCAGTCACCTCATATACATGTGAGAGCTGGACAATGAACAAGGAAGACCAAAGAAGAGTTGGTGCTTTTGAGTACTAGTGTTGATGAAGAATACTGAAAATATCATGGACTGGCTAAAAATGAACAAATCTGTCCTGGAAGGAGTGCAACCAAAATGCTCCTCAGAAGCAAGAATGGCCAGACTTCATCTCACCTACTTTGGTCATGTTGTCAAAAGGCACCATTCTCTGGAGAAGGATATCATGCTTGGTAAAGTGGAGGGTCAATGAAAGAGGGGAAGGCCCTAGACAAGATGGATTGACACAGTGGGTGCAACGATGGGCTCAAGTTTAGCAAGAATTGTGAGTCTGGTACAGGACCAGGCAGTGTTTTGCTCTGTTGTACGTAAGGTTGCTATGAGTTGGAGCTGACTCGATGGCACCTAACAACAACAACATGTAGATATAAGAGACAGCCTTCAGACATAAGTTGTGGTTGTCAGTACAGGAGTACAACCACTGCCAACCAGAGGCACTGAAGGGAAGGAGCCAAAGAATAAATATCCTAACTTTAATTTCTTACTGCCCTCCGTGACTCAGCTTGACTAAACACAACAGGAAGTCAGAGCAAGGGAGCCTGTTGAAGTAGTTCGTATGAACAACCTCCAAGGGCATGGAGCAGCGTGGATAAGGGTGGAGAGTGGGTCTTGAGGGGTAAATGGCAAACATCCTGGACAGGGAGAAATATAAACTCACCCATTCTGTGGCCCAAGATCTCTTCAGTCCTCTCATTCTGCAACCCTTCTGGATGTACAACTCTATGAACTGCTCTGATTTTAAAAAGTTTACCCAACACTACTGGGAGAAGTATGTAAATATGAATAGTTTGGCTGAGCAGTGACTAAGGAGAGAGGGAAACATGACCTCCATCTGCAAGCAGTGGTGGGAATGGAAATGATTTCCTGTGGGAACTCAGCTAGTATAACTGTTAAATCATTTGTATACTGTTAAATGAGTTGCATGCTGGTGGGGCAAAGAGGTCTTGGAACTGTGTTTGCTGGCATTCTTCCTACCTCCATCATTGTCTACAAGCATTTGAAAGGTTGAAAAAACAGCAAGAGAAGGCTCTGATTCAAGGTGATAGAACCAGAAGTAGTAAGGTAAAATCAGGAGAAAAATATTATAAGTTAAAAAACATGAAAGTGTTCAGAGCAGAAGCAGTAATTTTTTATTAAAATATTCTAGAGGAATAAAATATGGGGAAAGCTATTCTTTTGCATATTTAATCTCAGAATTCCAAAGACAGAGCCTTAAAAAAAACCTACTGAAAATAGTATTCATGGAGGAAAAAATACTATATAGTTTATTTCTTGTTTGCATATGTAACAAGTATATTTACTAAGACTAACAAGCCTTAACCAGCTTTGATTTTGGGATATGGCTAATTGATATTTACTTGTTATCTGAAACATTTTGATCTCAAACATTTTTAACTCTCTTCAGATAAAATTTCTTATTTTCCCCTGTAGGTAAAATGCTGAATATATATAGCTAAACAAACAAACAAACCTAACTTAATACACATTTTATGAAAAGGGGTTTGAGTATGAGGTTTGCTTTCAATTAATATATTTAAAGCATAGGAAGAGCCTTCCATTTAAAATTTCAAGTAAATTAAACATATATGTGTACCTACTAAAAGTAATGTTTTTTAAGTTTAAGACTTTTTTCCCTGACCCAATGAGAATGAATGATTTTATGGGTTTTTTTAAGAGTTTGTTTTACATTCAATGTTACTTGTACATTTAGTTTCACTCCCTATTTACCATGTCCAACCCTAACCCAATCTCCTCCCCTCCCTGCCCAGTAACCCTCCCCCTGTGCCCCTCATAGTTAAGCACTCCTGTTTGTCCTCCATTACCTCCGTGTGAATGTTGCCCCTCTGGTGCCCCATGGTCTATTGCTCCAAGGGATGTATTTCCAGAGAGTATGTGGGTGTCACCCTGGGTTGAGTGGTCCACATGCACATCTTGTTAACTATTGGGCAGAAAGCTAGCCCTTGGGAGTGAGTGCTATTCCAGATGCAGAATGTATGCCAGAGTCATAGTATTGGGGGTCTCACAAGACTCCATCTGACCAGTAATTCTGATCATTACTGAGTTTTTGGGTTTTGTTTCACGCTTTTTCTCCCATTCTACCCAGAATCTCCAGATTTGATCCTTTCCTCAGTGATTGGCATTGGTAACCGGCCACCATCTAGTTAGTTCTTCTGGTCTTGAGGGCCATCGTGCCCTACGAGTGATTGCTTCCAAATGCCCTTGCTTTTTTTGCACCCTTCTTTACTTCTGACACTAAGTGACAATATGTCCATGTGCATCTTAGATGGCCGCTTGAAAGCTTTTAAGATCCCAGTCGCTACTCATCAATGTAGGATGAAGAACAAGGCTTTTATGTATTTTGTTGTGCCAATTGAGTCCGGTGTCCTCAGTAATACGGTCCTGAGATGGTAGAACTGTTGGATTTCTCTCCCATAGTGTCTGGGTGTCTGAATGATTTTGTGTTTTTATGATTCTCCCACACATCTGACATTGTACCTCGGACGTAAATTGTATTATAAAATTTGATGTGATAATTTTGTATAACCACGCAATAACTAACATTACTGATCAGTTACTGTTTGTCAGATGATCTTCTAAGTACATTGGATATGTTAAGACATTTAAACCTTTTAATAACTTAAGAGACATTTCTCTCTTTACGGATGAGGGAAGTGATGCTGGAGAGGTTATGTAACTTGAGAAATTGGGTACTACACTTGGGATTTTTACCTACTATGCCTTCCTATCTTAAAGGATGAAGAAAGATGGGGCCAGCCCAGGAGTCTCGAATAGCCAGGACATCTGATTGTCAATTGAGAATTATTGTAGATTTTTGTATAAGAAACTATCATGATAAAATTCATATTTTAGGAAGATGAGTCTGATATCTTTTTATAAGATTCAATTAAGGCAAACACAAAAAAAGAAAAAAATCATGGTTTAAAGTTTTAGCTTGATTCATTGGTCACTTAAGGTGTGATTAACTCCTCAGATGCTAGCCAGAAGGTCAGCAGCTCAAACCCATCAGCCACTCCATGGGAGAAAGATGGAGCAATCAATTTTCCTAAAAATTTACAGCCTTGGAAACCATATGGAGGAGTTCCACTCTGTCCTATAAGGGCTTTGAATTGGAATAAGCCTCATGGCAACATATTTGGTTTTGGTTTATTACTTTCTTAATATTTATACAATGTCTGAATATATATTAGTGTCTGAATATAGTCTCCATATTTTTTCAGTGCTAAATTGTTGTTAACCAAAGGGAGGAGCCCTGGTGGGGTAGTGCCTAAGGCATGTGACTGCTAACCGAAGGCTGGTGGTTCAAACCCACTGGCCACTCCTCAGAAGGAAACTTGGGCAATCTACTTTCATAGTGATATCACCTTAGAAACCCAAGGAGGGGTCACTATGAGTTGGATCTGAATCGATGGCATGAGTTTGGTTGGTTTTTTGGTAACAACAACACTACAGAAGTAGATTGCCCAACCTTCCTTCAGAGTAGTGGCCAGTGGGTGAACCACCAGCCGTCTGGTTAGCAGTCAAATGCTTAGGCACTATGCCACCAAAGGTGCTGTTAAGTTTGTTCCACCTCATAGAAACTGTATGTACAGCAGAACAAAAGCCTGACCAGTCTGTACTATCCTCACTATCATTGGTATGTTTGAGCTCATTGTTGTAGCCATTGTGTCAATTAACACCATCATGATAAATGGAGAAAATACTGAATTTTTCAAGGATTTCATTTTACTTTGATTTTCAATCAATACCCATGGAGGCAGCAGTCAAGAAATTAAATGACGTACTCTATTGGGCAAATCTGCTGCAAAAGACCTCATTAAAGTGTTAAAAAAAGAAACAAAAAAAGAGATGTCACTTTGAGGACTAAGGTGTACCTGACCATGACAAGCCATGGTATTTTCAATTGCCTCAAATGCATGTGAACGCTGAATAATGAATAAGGAAGAGTAAAGAAAATTTGATGCTTAGAAATATGATGGTGGTGAAGAATATTGAATGTAACATGGACTGCAAGAAAAACAAACAAATCTGTCAATTACTACTCATGGCAACCCTATAAGACAGAGTAAAACTGCCCCATAGTGTTTCCTAGGCTGTGATCCTTATGGGAACATATTGCCAGGCCTTTCTCCCACAGACTTTTCATTTAACAGCTGAACATTTAAACATTATACTCCTAGGAGTCCACATTTAAAATATTTAATTCTTGAGATTCTGAAAGGGAGAAATAATTTATTGGAGAAGTGCTGCTAGGAACACTAAAAACAAGAAAACCTATCTCTAATGGCTGTTTCAATATATATGTATATATTTTTTTCCTTTCATGTGTCATATCTGGCTGATGGGTCAGGTACTAACCAGGGCAGCCTAATTGCTATAATAAACAATTGCAAAATCCAAGTGGCTGAACACTTCAAAGAGTTGTTTTTCCCTTTTTCATTTTATAGTTCAATGTAGGTTGGAAGGCCTAGGAGGGGGGACTCTGCTCCTCAAAGTCATTTACGGAGCCAGACAGATGGAAGCTCCACCATCTTCAATGTATGGAATTCAACATCCAATCAGCAGATGGGGAAGAGAGAACTCATGGAGAGAAAGCACTCCTAAGTAGCTCAATCCAGAAATCACAAGTCACTTCAGCCCACGTTATTCTTGAGAACTTTTTACATAGCTCCACCTTGATGCAATTGACTGGAAACTGTAATTTACCTTCATGCCCAGGAAGAGGAAATATATTTGATGATCATCTCTTCCACAAGGACCACACTACAAATTGAACATCTCTTTTGAGAAAAGTATCATACTAGGCATTAAACATAAAAAGCTGAATCAAACATGGTTTATGCTTTTAAATAACTTTCTGTTCTGAAAGTATAGCTTAGGTAAATACATAACTAAATATGAACTAATGATACTATCCAACCTTACTAATGACTTGCAGTATAACAGCAGTGGCATTCCAAACGTTTTGAAGGGTTAATGCCTTGAAACAGTGAGATAGTATTGTTATCCGTATTTAATAGATGAAGAAACTAAAGTAAAGAGTAAGTTGCTCAGTGAGGCATAGCTATTAAGTTGTGGAGCTATGGCTTGAACTCAGACTAACTTCAAATTCTATATTCTTTGGGACAGTAAGTGTCACAAGAGGAATGAATACTGCACAGTGACTTCATGAGAAAGAAGTAGTGTGACAGTGATACATGGCCACCAATCTGTGGCCTTTATTTGGGAGCACAGGTTGACTGTCCAATAAATGTTGGGAGCTCTGGTAGCATAGTGGCTAAGGCACTTGACTGCTAACCAGAAGGCTGGCGGTTCAAACCCACCAGCCACTCCTCAGAAGGAAGGTCGGGCAATCCTACTTCCGTAGTGATACTGCCTCGGAAACCCAAGGAGGGGTCGCTATGAGTCAGGGCTGACTCGACGGCACATAACAACAACAACAAAATTTTTATTATTGTAGTAGTTGTCTAGTAAAAGATACTTATTTTGAACATGGTTTTAAAGGAAATGGGCCATTTAACTGATGGGAAATGAATGTGAATGGGACTTTTTCCAAAGTCATGAGATGGCTGTTAATAAAGGTAAAAGCAATGCAGTGAGAGGTTCATGTGATTGGCATGAGAAGGAAAGATGCTTTTAGCTAGATTTTTCAGTCCTTCTTACCATTTGATAGACTTCCTCCCATTGCCCTTTTTGATTTTAACTTTCTATCAACATGTTCTTTCATTTGTTTTTCTTAAATAGAATCTAGATCTAAAAAAGAATAACAATGTGCTAGAAACAGATTCAAGCAGGAAGCAAGGAAGTAGTGTTTTGTGCTTGCTCTGACACTAACCCTTTATTAAATTGGGGCAAATTCTCAGACTCTTTGGGGCTCAGATTCTTAATGTTTAAAAAGGAAATGTATGAATTACATCATTTAAAAAGATCCTCCTGAGTTATGTTCTTCAAAATATCTGAAATTCTAGGATCTTAATACCTGGTAATTAATATATATATCTATATATCTATATCTATATCTATATGTATCTATATATATATATATATCTTTTGCTATCACATTTTTGGACAACCTCATGCTACCTCATGCTATGTGCCACATTAGTCTTAGGAGATAATATTTATGTTTGTATTCTGTATATGTAGGTGTTAACTCCAAGTTTGAGTGTAAATATTTTGATATAAACTGATCTTGTTATACCATTAACTTTTTCTTTCTACATTTCATTGACTTTCTGTTTTGTTTACAGGGCAATGTTTTCACTGTATAATTTGGCAATGAGATCATAAAAAAATTTAGGATCAGAAGACATCCATAGAAAAGATGAGTGGGAGTGTGTTTTCCAAGAGGTAATAGCAGCAGTTTAAATTCAGACTCTAAACGGAATGTTAAGATATAATATACTTTATCGATGAAAGGTTTGGTTCTGTAAATATTTTAGTGGAAGATGAAAATTTGAAATAATTATTTTAGAGTTTGGGTGTGAAAAACAAACACTATTTTACCTATTTTCTGTATTTAAGAAACAGAACTGTTCTAGCTATTAAATTAAGCTGGAGCATGCTATCAACAACCTACCCCACAAAAGTAGAAGTCTATGCTGATCTCAGCATGATGATACCCCCTGTGTGGTTATATAATTCTCCATTAAAATGAGTAATTCAGTGAAAGAACAAGTCCCATGAAGGAAGATGCCAAGAAGGAATCTTAATGTTAAGAAATATTTTCCCATAGTAAAGCTTTCACAATGATTGGTCATGCTTCAGACCTACCTACGTCCATATTCTTTGATTTTCATATTAACCTATTTGTACAATAAATACATGCAGAAACAGAAATTCAAAATGGCTGCCATTGTACTATTCATTGTAAATTCTTCTGTTAAAATTATGCTATTTGATGGATACATCATTTGATTATTTGTATAGTAGCAGTAGTATCAGTTGTACCAGATCCATAAGAGCAGTGAAGCTTTCTCCTTCCATTAGATACATTCTACTTTTGTGTCTGCTATTTGCTTCTCATTTTGCTAGGGTTTGCCACATTTGTCTAACTTATTCTTCAGAATAATCTTATATTGTAAATGAAATGACTCAGCTAAAGTTACACAGAATTTATGTATATACAATTTTAATTGAAATATTAAAAAAAAATATCTCTAGTCAAATATTTGCACATTTATTTATTTTTATATGTTTAAACTATATTCTTACACCACCTAACCAGTTTATAGTGCTTGAGATCAGGATCACATTTAAAAATAGAATAGGCATGTTGGTGGTTACAGAGGGGAACACTTGGAGGAGGGATGAGCTCTCTTCCCAGGTGGTTAGAGTTCCAAGTTTAAAGGGCAAAGCACCGTCCTCTCCAGCCTTTCTGAGAACTAAATTTCCTGTGGCTCTATTTGTTATGGAATAGCAAACTAAAGACCCCAGTTAAAATGACAACTGACTCCCTGGAAGGACAAACACTAAAATCTGAACCATAATACCTCAGTTTGAATTATTTTTCAGATCTTGCCTTCAGATAGGGCCACAAGGGCATGAAAGAGAGGAATTGAAATGGTGATTTGAAAGATTCACAAATTGGGAGGATGCTTGAAAATGAATGGCTTAAGAGGATGTAAAGTGGGTTTCTCTCATGGTGACTACTAACACTTACAGCACCATTTTATGAATAGGTAGAAAATTTCTTCTTCAAGGATGAATTACAAAAAGGCAGCCTTTCTTCCAGGATGATGTAGCCCTACGCCAGGGCACACAGGCTTGTGAGGGGAATGTAGGCAAGACTTCTACCCTTCCAGATTCCAACCTTGGCTGAATGAATGCCTTTGTCTACAACTTGTGAAACTTAGTTGGCAATCCCATCTTTTCTGGAGAGCTAGTAGGTTATATAAACTCATAGAGTCCTAGGACGGGTAAGAAAAGTGTGTTTACTGTAGGATTTAAAACCAGTTTTTCTTAAAGTTGGACCTTATTATCGTCTTTGGGAGATCCTGGTAGCAGGAAGCTCTAACAGCTTTACATGCTTACTGAGCTTCCTGAGGCTCAGCTGTGTAAGACAGATGTTAGGCCTAACCTGAAAAAATATAAGATTTGAGCCAGGCAGCAGCATGGTTATTTAAAGATGTTGTCAGGGTGACCTTCACTCTACTGTTGAGCCTAGAAAAAAATCTAGGTGTCCTTATTCACTGAAGGCTATCCATTATTGTGAAAATTTAACCTGTCTGATTCCAGGGACTACGTTCCAAACCAAAAAACAAACTCACCGCTATATCAAGTCAATTCTGACTCACAGTGAACCCCATTGGGTTACTGAGGCAATAAATCTTTATGGAAGTAGATTGCCCCTTCTTCCTTCCACAGAGCAGCTGGTGGGTTTGAACCATCAACCTTCTGGTTAGCAGTCAAATACCTTAGGAACGATACCACCAGGACTACATTAGGTTACTACAAAGATTTTTTAACACTCTTTGGAAAGAAGATATTGTTAATTTACAAATAAAGGGATTTAAGTTTATCTTCAGAAAACCGACTAATATTTATTGCATGTGTCATTTAGTTAATAGTATTATATGTTGGAGGAACTCTGATGGAACAGTGGCTAAGGGATAAATTGTTAGAGATATGCCACGCCATCTTGCATGGCTCTTCTGGGTTCTTCTTCATTCCCTGCTGCCCCGCCCAAGGTCATAAGTCAGTTAAAGGAAGTCGAAACTGAGCTTCCTGCAAGGCGCGTATTTTAAAAGGCAACATAGCCTCTGATAGGTTAAGACCTCTTCCCCCAGCTCTGATGTACAACCTCCTAACCCCA
>NW_006921588.1:39835075-39840098 GCF_000298275.1 Orycteropus afer afer
GCCCTTTCGCCTCTTTAATAAAATCTCCTGTTGGGTACCCTGGTGTGTGGCATGGTCGTTGAGTGCCGACGGAGCTCTAACATAAATGGCTAATGGGAAAGGTTGGGAGTTCAAACCTACCAGCTATTCTGCAGGAGAAAGATACTGGTTTCATAAAGATTTGCAGCCTTGGAAAGAAGCTCTTATGAGGGTTGTTCTAGTCTGTTCCATAGGTTGCGATGAATCAAAATCAACTCAATGGCCATGGTTTTTTAAATTTTTATTTTATGTTGGTATGTTCTATTAATAGTACAATTATACTATAGCCAGCAGCAATAACTATGAATATAGTATATTTTATTGTATAAATTTGGAACATACAAAAATACTGAGAAGAAAACAGAAATTAATGTCTAATCCATTGTCAATATTTTATTGAATACTTACCATTTTTTTCTTGTTTATTTTAATTAACTAAGTTGGGAAACAACTTGTTTTCCCTCTTAAGAAAGAAGACATTTTCTTACATTATTACATACTCTCTAACAAGTTTCTTTTTCTTAATCTGGCTATGCATTATCTCAACATGTTATACAAAGTTTATTTAACTAATATCTTATTATGAGAAATTTCAAGTGTTTATTTTTTTTTCTCACTACTCTAAGAAATACTGTGTTAAATGTTCTTAGTTAGAAATTTTTCTACATACCTCTAATCACTTTTTCAGAATAGATTATTAGAATTGCTGATTCAAAGACTGGATTCTTAAGGCGAATGACTCTTTGAAAAAGTTCTTTTAGTTAATAAGTCTTCTGACATATCAATTCTCTGTACCTTATCAGCAAGAGATTATAAATTAAAAAAAAAATTAGTTACTTGATAAATTGTTGGGTACTTCAAGTGAGCATACTTTATTAGTGATAAGGCATAGCATAGATATTCCGTATTAGTATTTCTTCCCTTCTGAATTGCCTATTCAGGGCTTTCTAGTTTCTCTTTTGTGGTGTTTGCCTTTAGCTTCTGTTTAGTAAAGAAATTTTATACATTTTAGCTATGGATAAAATGTTGAAGTTATGTTTTCATATTTTTAAATATTTTAGTTCTGTTTAGTCTTTTATACATAGTTTAAATATTATTTATATTATTTTACTTTGTGTTTTCATTTGCATACTATAAAAAAGAATTTACCTCTATAAAAATATAGTCTCATCATGGGGAATAACTACCACCAGCTGCCCAGCCACTCAACCAGGCCCAGCCAAGTTGACACACAAACATAACTACCACACATACTGTAAAAAAGAATTTACCTCTATAAAAATATACCTTTTTATTTCATATATTTTCTCATTTTGTTCTTTTCATAATACTAATATATTTGGCATTTATTTTAATAACTATTACAAATCCTATTATATCTGTAATTACAAAAGCAATATTTGGTCATTATACAACATTAAGAAAATATGAACAAACATAAAAAAGGGTTGCTGGTAATTCCTGCATCTGCTGTCAATATTTCTGTGTATTATTCTGGTAGTCATTTTTTATAGTGATACTGATTATGCTTCGGGGAAAGGGGCATATAAAGGGTGCCTCATTCCAGACTTGCATTGACTTCATTTATATCTGCCATTGTCTTTGTTCCTATTTAGTTAAAATCAAGAAGGTGCTGTCTGATCTTGAAATCAGGAAAGCTATTATAGACCAAACAGCAAGCTCTCTGAATCCTCTATTTATTTCCTATTTCTTCTTTTACCTAGCCTCATATTTCTTGGCCCTTGCTACCATACAATCTGACCAATCTTTTTAATAGTTATTTCTTTTTTTCTTTCTTTTATTTTAACTCTTCATTGTGAGTTGGGTGAAACTTTGCAGAACAAATTGGTTTTCCATTCAACAATTTATGCACATTTTTCTGGTAACATTGATCACTATCCCCATAATATAACACCACTCTTTGCACTACCTTCCTGTGTTTAATGTTTCTGTTTGTCCTTCTTCCCTATCCCTTCATACCTCTGAGATTTATCCCTGGCAAATGATTCTCTTTTGGTCTCATATGGTTGATTGTTCCAAGGAATGTGTAGCTCACTACGTTATTGTTCACCTCAAACTCCTATTGTTTGGCTCAAAGTTGAGCTACAGGGCTGAGTGCAGTTCCAGGTCTGAAAGGTTTGTAAGGGCCATAGTCTCAGGGATTCTGCCAGTCTCCAGCAGATCAGTAAGCCTAGTCTTGTTTTATGATTTTGAGATTTCTTCCAGATTTTTCTTCCACTCTATCAAAGACTCCCTATTGTAATCCTTTTCAGAACTGTTGTCAGTGGTAGCTGGGCACCATCTAGTTCTTCTGGTCTCAGGATCATTGAGGCTGGGGTTCTTGTGGTCCAGTAGTCCTTCGGACTAATTTGTAACAGTTGTTCCTGATAATTAGCATGTTAATGACAACTGGATATTTTACTGTGACTTTAAGGGAGATAAGTATAGCTAAATTCCACAGATTACATTTATTCTTTCTGTAAGAATCTTCAATGATATCCTCCACAAAAGCTCAGGAGCAAAGCAATCAGGATCTTGGTATGCATATAGCTTTCTTTTTCCCAATTTATTCACGTCAATCCTTAAAGCAAATAAATATTGTGGCCCCCTGCCTGAAAAGCTTAGCCATCATCATTTTGGAGAAAGTTGGGAGTTTTATGAGACGGCACTAAGACAATGTGAGAGTGGTTATATATAGAAATATGTGGGTTGGGAGTAGAAGACAGAAGAAAGGAGGAATGGAGCAGAGTAGAATATTTAGAGTACACAGGCAGGGAGAAATGAGAACAACGAAAGTTTTCCATTCATTATTCCTTGCCATAAGTACTATATGCAGATAAGAAAGCCAAAATAAGCATGTATTTTGTTTTAATTAACTCTCGAAGATTTGTCTATGGTTTAGTTGCCCCCTCCCACCCTCATCTATTATTTTGTGCATTTTAAGGCCATAAATATTATTAATCCACAGAGATTTCTTTCTGCTTCCTTTAGTTAATTAAAGATACTCTAGAATTTATCTTATGCTACCACCAGGAGGGCACAAAAAGTGAAATATTATATTACCAGCTAGTTCATTCATTAGCATAAAATAATCAGTGGGATTGTGTATTGGAGTTTCAAATACCTCTGCTAGATTTTCTTTTAGGGGACAAATGCAGTCAAAAGAAGAAAATAGAGAAGGAAAAAGAGAAGAGAAGCAGAGTAAAAGTTATGGAGATAGATAAAAATGAACATACAAATTAGCTTTTATAGAGACAGTCTTAACTAGACTCTAGCATGAAAATAAGCTGTAATAATTCCATGCTCATATATCATCGATAACAGACACAATGGCAAAGTCTTCTTTCATCTGCTTAAGCTGTGCTACACAGTTGGGAGAAGCAGGGGAGGGCAGGCAAGAAGGCCGCTGTCCAAAATAAAGCTAAAGTGATATTCTTTACTTATTTTATTTTATATTAATGGTTTTATTATGAAAAGAAACTATTATGTAAACTTCATGTATCATTCACTTACAACATTTTATACCAAACCAAGCAGAACCCAACACTAGACAGCTCCACTATTTATAATTCTCTAAGGGTAGCTCATCTTGCCCTCTTTTTCCACCCTCAGTGTTTTTCTTCCTTTAGGGAGAGATTCTATATCAGTGTTTCATTTCTCCTCTGGGTGGACTTAAAAGCTGGACACATTGATTATTAATCATTATATTGGGGTTTCCCTCCTTCCTGGACAAATGGCATAATCTACAAAGTATGTTAGGTATACTGTAACTGACATCTGTACTGAAAAAAAAATATCAGGTTATGGCATATATATCTGCAGTAATAAAAAAAGCTATCTTTCAAATCCTCCTTTTGTAAGACTTACTAAAAAGATCACTGGGTCGAAAATGCATAGGCACTGAGCTATAAATCCAGTAACAGAGACACATCTAAAAGCCCATTTTGGGACATTCTTTACTTAGACTCTTGGGACACTCTAGGCTTAACTAGAGCCACTTATTCTTTCTCTAGATTGTGCTGCTGATGAATACGAGGGGGAAAACTTGAAGTACATCGGATTTTCTGGCCCTATTAGCTGGCTGTGCTCTTTTACTTCATCTATTTTGGGAGATATTTTTCTGTAAATTTCTCAACTTAAAATTATTTTGCCACTACAGCTTTATAATTTATAAAATTTAGCTTTATTATTTCAGAGTATATTTGAAGTGTATTTGTGACTATCAATTTATAATGTTCAATAATATGACATAATTTTCATGAATTAAAGAAGAGTAGAAATATAATGTAACGACTAAGAGAATTCTGCCTCTCAGCTTAAATTGTGTGACTGTGGGAAAGTTACTTGAACTCTCAGAAGGTTGGTTTCCCCAACTATGAAACAGATAATAATACAAGACTCACGAGATAATGCAAACAAGCTAAAGATCTACCTTGAACTTTGTGCCAGCACACAGTAAGTCCTCAGTAAATCGGTGCTGTTCTTACTACTTAAAGAGCTTTGGTGGTGCTGTGGTTAAGGCATTAGCTGATAAGCAAAAGGTTGGTGGTTCAAACCCACCAGCAACTTCACAGAAGAAAGATGAGGTGGTCTGGTTCCCTAAGGATTCACAGCCTTTGAAACCCAATGGGAGTCGCTATGAGACAGAATCAACTCAACAGCAGTGAATTTTTTTATTTTATTTTACTATTATTAACATGGACAAATCAAGATACTTTGGAAAGTGAGCAGGCTCACTCTTAATAATTACTTTGAGACAACAGACTAAGACTATTCTGGGTAGATTAGGACATATAGTCATCCAAATTGAGTGTACTGTCTTAGCATAGATAAATTAGATAGTAAATTGCTCATTTTGACCTAGTGTTAAGAGGCTCATATAATTACAAGAGTAACGAACCAAAGACCAGGTTTTTTCTGTTGTTATTGCTGTTTGTTTGGTTTTGATTGTTTTGCCTTTTTTTTAAAAAAAAAAAAAAAAAAAACATTGTCAGTGAGTTACCTC
>NW_006921588.1:39840198-39858458 GCF_000298275.1 Orycteropus afer afer
AAAAAAAAAAAAAAAAAACATTGTCAGTGCAGAAAAGAACACTTTATGCATCATGGCTTTCGGTTTTGTCCATGTACATATACATACAAGGGCAGTCCCTCCTTTAGTTAAACCATTTCTGACTGTAAAGGACAATATGGATTTATGCCTAGTAACCTCTTGCAAGTTTTCTTACTTTGCTGCAAAATTATGGGGCACAAAACTTGATTTATTTCATTAGTTATGAACCATGCTGCCAATAAGTAAATTGGTTCATAGTAATCACAGTATTCACTTCAATTATATGATCATCAATTCAGTTATTTGGCTCTTTTGCATATAATTTATTATGATCTCCTTTTCTCTTTCAATTAAAAAGTTGAAATATGTAATTTATTTGCTTCTAGGGATTACAAATGAAGGAAGTGGCATTCTAAAATAATTATCTTAAAGATTTGACACTTAAAGTTTTCTTTATAGTTCACACAGATAATTAAAACCTGATTATGAAATTAATCTGTTTTATGAAACAAAAACAATTTCTCCTGATGCAAAATCTATTTTATAGAAAGGAAAATATGAAATATATGAGAAAACACATTTTACTTAATGATTTGCTTTCAGGAAAAATATTGTTATCATGATCCTTTTTAATTAAATAAGAATTTAGCACTTTTGCATGCGTGTTCTTAATGTCAGACTCCTTGGTTATCACACTTACACCTCTGTTATTAATGTTAGCCATGGTTTGCAGATGAGGAAAAGCTAGTTATCAATGAATAATTCAGATTCTATAACTGTCAGACCTCATTATATTAAATGGGGCCTGGTAGTTCCAGTTGTAACTAGCTAATTGCCTCGTTTAAACTAAAATTGCTAGATTATTTCACATAATTCACGAATTTAGAAAAACTTTTAATACACTTAAAATTGCTGTAGTACCTAGAGCAATTTGTTTTCAGTAAATCTAGAAGAATAAAAGGCATTCTTGTGTTCTTAGTCTTCAAATAGAATAAAAATTTATTTTAATTTAAGGCACTGGGTGTCATAAAATACTTACTTAGAATGAACAAGATGTTTTTATTTAACTAAAATGAAATAAGAAGACAGACTGAATAACTCAGCTAAAACATTGATCTGTTTTGTTAGAATATATTGCCAAAGAAAATTTCAAGACCAAAATGAATGTGATAGAAGAGATCACTTAAGGTTATTGTTCCCACTTCCTAAATCCCTAACATTTAAAAAAGTAAATCAATTTCATTTACGGATGACTTAAAAAATCTTTAAAGGTGGTGTGGTGGCCATGGAGTTGCATTGCTCACGTCTTCCTTCAAGAGAAGCTGTTGTATGGGATACAGTTGACAGACAGTTTCCAGCTGCTGCACATTCAGATCTGTGTTCACTCCAAAGCCACATCCTTCCTGGAGGCCACTATACTCAGCAAGTGACTAAGTACAGATCTAGGCCACAATATGGGACTCCTATGTAGGGCAATCTTTGCCCTGGAATTCACCATCAACCTGTCTGAAACTCAGAACTGGTACTTCTCCTATCCATTCTTCCTTCCTACACTCTGTCCTTACACAAGTATCGGACCTGCACTATATAGTCTGAAGGTTTTCCATGCCTCCTGCTATATCTTTCCTTTGTCTTTCACATACCTTTTCCCAATAAATGTCTTGCACATTTAATTCTGCTGTCTTATTTGTTTTTTGGAAGACCTGGACTGACATAACAAAAATTCTAAAATCTCCATATATCTAATTAAATAATTCTATTCACAAATCTAATCTCTTTTATTCAGTTTTGATCTTCTTTAGAGACAGTGAGATTTGAAAGTGTACACTGTTATTGTTGTTAGTTGTCATCAAGTCTAAGCAGACTCATGGTGATCACGTATATGCAGAGTAGAATTGCTTCATAGGATTTTCAGAGCTGTGATCTTTTATAAGCAGATCACAAGCCCGTCTTCTGAGCAGTCAACTTTTTGGCTAGTAGTCATGTGCCATTCATGGACTCCTTGAAAGGGTGAAAGTCCTCCAAATAATGAAATCCTCCATGTGTTGTTGAGGCTCATATGGAATCACAATTCATAAATCATAATTCCATTATTGAAGCTAAATAACCCTACTTCTTTTTGTCTTCCTTTAACTTGTATATATATGCTTATTGTTAGGTGCCGTTGAGTAGTCTCTGATTCATAGTGACCTTATGTACAGCAGAACAAAACACTGCCCAGGCCCATGCCAGCTCCACGATCCCTGCTATGCTTGAGCCCATCATCATAGCCTTTGTGTCAATCCATCTTGTTGAGGGCCTTCCCCTTCTTTACTGGCCCTCCACTTTACCAAGCATGACATTCTTTTCCAGGGAATAGTCCCTTCTGACAACATGACCAATGTAGGTGAGACAAAGTCTGGCCATTCTCGCTTACAAGGAGCATTCTGGCTGCACTTGTTCCAGGACAGATTTGTTAGTTCTTTTAGGAGTTCATGGTACTTTCAGTATTCTTTGTCAACACCACAACTCAAAAGCATTAACTCTTCTTCAGTCTTCCTTATTCATTGTTCAGCTCTCACATGCACATGAGGTGACTGAAAATACCAGGGCTTGGGTCAGGATCACCTTAATCCTCAAGGAGATATTTTCACTCCTCAGCACTTGAAAGAGGTCTTTTGCAGCAGATTTGCCCAATGCAATATGTCTTCTGATGTCTTGATTGCTGCTTCCATTGGTGTTGATTGTAGAACCAAGTAAGATGAAGTCTTTGAAAACTCCAATCTTTTCTCCATCTATCATGATGCTGCTTACTGGCTCAGTTGTGAGAATTTTTGTTTTCTTTCTATTGAGGTGAAATCCATACTGAAGACTGCAGTCTTCAGTAAATGTTTCAAGTAAGTGTTTCAAGTCTTGAAGACTGTAGTCTTCAATCTTCATCAGTAAGTGTTTCAAGTCATCCTCACTTTCACCAAGCAAGTTGTGTCATCAGTGTATCGCAGATTGTTAAAGAGTCTTCCTCCAATCTTAATGCCATGTTCTTCTTCATATAGTATGCCTTCACAGATTATTTGTTCAGCATATGGATTGCATAAGTATTGTGAAAGTATACAACCCTGATGCCCTCTCTTCTTGATTTTAAACCATGCAGTGTCCCCTTGTTCTGTTTGAATGATGACCTCCTGGTCTATGTACAGGTTCCTCATGAGTATAATTAAGTATTCTGGAATTCCCATTCTTCTCAATGTTATCCACAATTTGTTATGATTCACACAATCCAATGATTTTGCATGGTCAATAAAACAAGTAATCATCTTTCTGGTATTTTTTTGCTTTGACCCAAGATACATCTGACATCAGCAATGCTATCCCTTGTTTTATGTCTTCTACTGAATCCAGCTTGCATTTCTGGAAGTTCTCTGTCAATATCCTGCTGCAATAGTCTTTGAGTTATCTTCAGTAAGATTCTACTTGCATGCAATATTAATAATATTGTTCAATAATTTCTACCTTGTGTGGGATCACCTTCTTTGGGCTGGTTACAAACATCAATTTCTTCCAGTCAATTCACCAGGTAGCTGTCTTCCAAATCTCCTGGCATAGCCAAGTGAGTGCCTCCAGTATGGCACCCATTTGTTGGAACACCTCAATAGGTATTCTGTCAATTCCTGGAGCCCTGTTCTTCATCAATTTCTTTGGCACAACCTCGACTTCTTCCTTCAATACCATTGGTTCTTGATCATATGCCAGCTCCTAAAATGGTTGAACATTGACCAATTTTTTTTTTTTTTGGCATAGTGACTCTGTACCAAATTCCTGCCATCTTTTTTTTTTTCTTTTTTTTTTTATGTTTCCTGCATTATTCAATATTTTTCCCATAGAATCTTTCCATATTGCATAGGCTTAAATTTTTTCCTTGGTTCTTTCAGCTTGAGAAATGCCAAACATATTCTTCCCTTTGGGTTTTCTAACTGCAGGCCTTCACACATTGCATTGTAGTAACTGGCTTTGTCTGCTCAAGCTGCTCTTTGAAATCTTCTGTTGAGCTCTTTTACCTTGTCATTTCTTTCCTTTGCTTTAGCTATTCTACTCAAGGGCAAGTTTCAGAATCTCTTCTGACATCTATTTTGGTCTTTTCTTCCTTTCCTATCATTTTAATGACCTTTTGCTTTCTTCATGTATTATATTCTTGCTGTCATCCCACAATTCCTCTGGTGTTCAGTTATTGATGTTCAATGCATCAAATCTATTCTTCAGATGATCTCTAAATTCAGGAGGGATATATTCAAGGTCATATTTTGGCTCTCGTGGACTTGTTTTAATTGCTTTCAACTTCAAGTTGAACTTGCATATGAGCAGGTGATGGTCTCTTTCACAATCAGCTCCTGGCCTTGTTTTGGCTGAAGATATTGAGCTTTTCCATCTCCTCTTGCCACAGATGTAATCAATCTGATTCCTGTGTACTCCATCTGGTGAAGTCCACATATATAGCTATGATTTGTGTTGTTGGAAAAAGATAGTTGCAATGAATAAGTCGTTGGTCTTGCAAAATTCTATGATGCAATCTCCAGCATTATTTCTATTACCAAAGCTGTATTTTCTAACTACCAGTGATTCTTTTTGTTTTCAACTTTTGCATCCCAATAACCAGTGATAATCAGCACATCTTGATTGCATGTTTGGTCAATTTCAGATTGCAGAAGTTGGTAAAAATCTTCAATTTCCTCATCTTTGACTTTGGTGGTTGGTGTGTAAATTTGAATAATTGTAGTATTAACTATTCTCCTTTGTAGGTGCATGGATATTATCCTATCAGTGACAGCACTGTACTTCAGGATAGATCTTGTAACATTCTTTGTGATGATGAATGCCACACAATATATATTATTTTTTCTATTTCCTGAGTCTTCCCTGGGTTCTCAATATATCCCAACATGAACAGGTAAAGGCTAAGCATATGTCTACTATTTTAACTTAAGACTAGGTTAAATTTGGACTGCTAGAAGAACAAATACATCTGTCTTGGAGGAAATACAATCAGAATGTTCTTTTTAAGAGAGAATGGCCAGACTCTGTCTCTCATTGTGTTGTCTGAAGAGAAGAGTCCCTGGATATCATGCTGGGAAAAATGAAGGGTGAACTTCAACATGATGGATTGACACAGTGGCTTCAATGATGGGCTCAAGCATAATAATGATTGTGAGTATGATGCAGGACCAAGCAGTCTTTCATTCTGTTGTACATAGGGTTTCTATGAATCAGGACCAACTCAGTGGCACCTAACAACAACAACAGGTTAATTTTGCTTATGGTGAGGTCCCGCACTTTGGTAAAATAAATTTTGTATACCTTGGTCTACAAATCATGCTACTTTGATGGGAATTCTAGCTTTTGTAAATTTTCTTTAGAAACAATAGCTTCTTAACTTTGAAAATGAGTATGCTATCACAAGGGGGGGAATCTCAACAACTTAAAAAAATCAATGATGTGTCACTGAAATTGTCTCATCTCTTCAGTAAGTACATTTCAGTAAGTACATTTCAGTAAGTTTCAGATATTTTGGAAAATATTTGAGAAAGGTTTATTCCTATTTTCATGGTTCTGTAATTGTGAGAACAGAATCACACTGTTTTCAAAAATAAATCTTCAAAATAAAGAAGAGGAAAGACTTCTACAATGCAATCTTACTATTTGTTAATGTTATATCTTGGGTTAGGCAGTACCTACATCCTCTCAAATCTGAAGTTTTTTATGCAGATACAAAGATGGTGAAAAGGTAGTAGTAAAAATTTATAAGAACATTTGAAAGTAATTTACTGAGTTTTCAGCTTAGTTTAATAAATGCTTTAAATTTTTTATGTTTTGAAGTCAGTAGCATTGTGTTATATCCATTACATGGGTGAAACTTTGAAGTACACACATTTGCATGTTGTTAATGTGTTAGGTGCTGCCGAGTCATCTCCAACTTGTAGCCACCCTATATACAACAGAACATTACATGGCCTGGTTATGCATCATCCTCACAATCCTTGTTATATTTGAGCCTATCATTGTAGCCACTGTGCCAATCCATCTTTTTGAGTGTCTACAACTTTTTCATTGATGCTTCACTTTACCAACCATGATATCCTTCTCCAGGGAATGGTCCCTTCTGAAAATGTGACCAAAGTAAGTGAGATGAAGTATGGCCACTCTTGCTTCTAAGGAGCACTTGAGTTACACTTCTTCCAAGGCAAATTTGTTCATTCTTCTGGCAATCTATAGTACTTTCAGTATTCTTCATCAACACCATAATTCAAAATAATTCAGTTTTAACAGGATCTTCACACTAACTTTGAGACCTTGGTTTAGTCAAGAACAATCTGGGTCTCTATTTCCTTATTTATGAAATGGATAGTGGAATAGGGTAGGAAATGGGACTAGATAAATATTAAGATCACTGCTAGCCCTATGAGTCTCTGATTTTGTAAATGCAGTGCACTAACATTTTCTTTAAAGGAAATGTACCCTGGATATTTGGAGAAAACAATACTATACCCTTCCAAAATATATCCATACTAACTGACTAACACAAGAGATGGCCCAAATTAAATCTCTCTTCCTGGAAAAAAAGTGAAAAATTGAGCCTGTTTTTCTTCTGATTCAGACATAGAGTGTGTTTATTTATTTATGGACAGTAAAATCTTCTACCCTAGAGAACCTTAGTATACTTAACAGTACACTACAGTTCCACCACTCTTCTATCAGTTTGTCATACTGTGGTGGCTTGTGTATTGTGTAATGCTGGAAACTATGGCACTGGTATTTCAAATACCAACAGAGTTATTCATGGCATACTGATTGCAGTGAGGCTTCCAGACTAAGCAGGCTAGGAAGACATAACTGGCAATCCACTATTGAAAAAAAAAAAAAAATCAGCCAGTGAAAATGTTCTGTATAGCAGCAGAACATTATCCATATAGCAGCAAAATGTGTGCCTGTCAGTTTGGAAGTGCTCAAAATATGACTAGAGAAGAGCTACCTCCTCAAAATAGAGTCAACTTTCATCATGTGGATAGAGTAAAGCTTTCAGGACCTTAATTTGCTGATGAAGCATGACTCAAAATGAGAAGAAACAGCTACAAACATCTATTAATAATCAGAACATGAAATGGACAAAGTATGAATCCCAGAAAATTGAAAGTCATCAAACATGATATAAGACATTTGAAGATCAATATCCTAGGCATTAATGAGCTAAAATGGACTGGCATTGTCATTTTCAGGTGGACTTTCATATTGTCTACTGTGTTGGGAATGACAAATTGAAGAGAAATGATGTCACAATCGTTGTCCAAAAGAACATTTCAAGTCATATCCTGAAGTGCAATGCTGTCAGTGATAGGCTAATATTCATGTGCTTACAAAGAAGACCAGGTAATATGATTATTATTCAAATTTACACACCAAACACAAATGTTAAGCATGAAGAAAATGAAGATTTATAACAACCTCTACAGTCTGAAATTGATAAAGCATGCAATCGAAGTACATTGATAATTACTGGTAATTGGAATGCAAAAAGTTGGGAGCAAAGAAGCATGATCAGTAGTTGCAAAATATGGCTTTGGTGCTAGAAACTATGTTGGAGAGCGCATGATAGAATTTTGCAAAATCAATAACTTATTCATTGAACATGCATTTTTTTTCAACAACATAAACAGTGACTGTACACTGTTCCTCACTGGATGGAACACACAGAAATCAAATTGACTACATCTGTGGAAAGAGATGGTGGAGAAAATCTATATCATCATTCAGAACAATGCCAGGGGTTAACGGTGGAGCAGACCATCAATTCCTCATACGCAAGGTCAAGTTGAAGCTGAAGAAAATAAAAACAAGTCCATAAGAGCCAAAGGACAACCTTGAGTATACCCCCACCTGAATTTAGAGACCATCTTAACAATAGATTTGATGCATTGGACTCTAATGACCAAACACCAAATGAATTGTGGAATGTCATTAAGGACACAATACAAGAGGAAAGCAAAAGATGATTAGAAAGAAAAGAAAGAAGAAAAGACCAAAATGGATATCAGAAGAGACTCTGAAACTTGTTCTTGAATATAAAGTAGCTAAAGTGAATGGAAGAAATCATGATGAGCTGAACAGATGTCAAAGATCAGCTCAGGAAGGTAAGATAAAATATTACAATGAAATGTGCAAAGACCTGGAATTAGAAAATCAAAAGAGAACACACTGACAATCTCTCAAACTGAAAGAACTGAAGAAAAAAATAAAAAAGAAAAAGAATTGAAGCTTCAAATTGCATTAATGAAGGAATCAGTGGGCAAAATATGAGTAACATAAGAATCATCAAAAAAAGATGGAAAGAATATACAGCAGCAAAAAAAAAATGGTTTATGTTCAAGGATTTCATGAGGTAGCATGTGGTCAAGGACAGATGGTACTGAAGGAAGAAGACCAAGCTGCAGAGGAGGCAATGACAAAGAATAAGTCTCCAGGAATTGAAAGAACACCAATTGAGATGTTTTAACAAAAGGAAGCAATGGTAGAAGAGCTCACGTATATCTGTCAAGAAATCAGGAAGACAGCTACCTGGCCAGCTGACTGGAAGAGATTCATATTTGTGCTCATTCCAAAGATCCAACAGAATACAGAAATATTTGAATAATATCATTAACATCACAAGCAAGTAAAATTTTGCTGAAGATAATTCAAAAACAGTTTTAGCAGTATATGGACAGGGAACTGCCTGAAATTCAAGATAGATTCAGAAGCAGATGTAGAGCAAGGGATAATATTGCTGTTTTCAGATAGATCTTAGGTGAAATCAGAGAATACCAGAAATATATTTACCTGTGTTTAATTGACTATGCAAAAACATTCGACTGTGTGGAGCATAACAAGTTATGGATAACATTGTGAAAAAAGAGAATTACAGAAGACTTAATTGTGCCCATGAGGAAACTATACATAGACTAGGGGGCAATCATTGGAATGGAACAAGAGGACACTGCGTGATTTGAAATCCTTTATCCTTATTCAATTTATTTTGTTGTTGTTGTTGTTATGTGCCTTCGAGTGGGCCCCGACTCATAGCGACCCCTCCTTGGTTTCCGAGGCAGTATCACTACGGAAGTAGGATTGCCCAACCTTCCTTCCGAGGAGTGGCTGGTAGGTTTGAACCACCAGCCTTCTGGTTAGCAGTCAAGTGCCTTAGGCACTATGCTACCAGAGCTCCCTATTCAATCTATATGCTGAGCAAATAATCCAAGAAGGTAGAGTAAAAGAAGAAGAACACAGCATCAGGATTGGAGGAAGACTAATTAACAACCTGCATTAGGCAGATGAAAAACTTTGCTTGCTGAAAGTGAAAATAACTTGAAGCACTTATTGATAAAGATCAAAGATAACAAATCAAAGATTACACCTCCCTACAAAGAAAACCAAAATTCTCCATCTGGACCAATAAGCAACATTATGATAAATGAGGAAAATATTGAATTTGTCAAGGATTTCATTTTACTTGGATCCACAAACAATGCCCATGGAAGCAGTAGTCAAGAAATCAAAGAACATATTGCATTGGACAAATCTGGTGTAAAATACCTTTTTAAAGAGTTCAAAAGCCAAGATGTCTAGTTTAGGACTAAGGTGAGCCTAACCCAAACCATGACATTTTAAATTGCCTCATAAGGATGTGAAAGCTGGAGAATAAATAAGAAAGACTGAGGAAGAACTGATGCCTTTGAATTAATGGTGTTGGCGAAGAATTAAAGACACCATGGATTTCCAGCAGGATGAACAAATCTGTCTTAGAAGAAGTACAGCCAGAAATCTCTCCAACCAAGGAAGGTGAGTCTTGGTCTCACAAACTTTGGACATGTTATCAGGAGGGACTAGTTCCTGGAGAAGGATATCATGCTTGGTAAAGTACAGGGTCAGTGAAAAGTAGGAAGGCCCTCAATGAGATTGATTGATCCGGTGGCTGCAACAATGGGCTTAATTATAATAATGATTGTGAGGATAGCATGGGACTGGGAAGTGTTTCCTTCTGTTGTACATAGTGTCTCTATGAGTCAGAACCCATTTGACAATACTCAACAACAACTACAACATAATAATATTTAAAAAATAAAACTTGGGTTAGTTTTCCTCTCTGATTTCCATGCAACAAACAACTTCTGAACTGTTAACATTTATATGGAAAGTTAGCTTCCCTTTGCTACCTTGTGATCTCTGAGCAAGGACTATTTTTTCTCTGCTCTGTGACATTCTGAAATAACAGGCTCCCATGAAATAAAATAGTAAATATTTCCTGTTCATGAATTCTTATAATCTGACACATTTTTCTCCCCAGAAAACCCAGTGAAGATGAAATACAGACACATACAATTAATGTCAGTTACAGTTCATAGAAGCAAACGCTTTTCTTCCATTGCAATAACTGAACATTTAGGAACTGAAAGTTTTAACATCTGTAAGCTATATGTCAGCTTAGCTGTCTCACATCAAGCTTCATTTTTAAATATTGCACTCAGAGAGAAGCCCACCTTGGCCTCTGAATGTCATATTTCAGATACTGTAATAAAATGGAGAACTGGCTTGTCTATCTTGAAATTCTGGCATTGGCTTTACTCTTCTTACATCACGTGTCTACAAAGAAGTTGAACATTTTGTTTAATAACTTACTGAATTCTACCAAAGAATTTGTTGAGCATGAAAATATGTACTTCATTTAGCATTTTCAGAAAATTACATGAATAGAACAAAAAAGTTGTTACTGTTATACTCAGATTGACCCCCTCCGTATTGTTTAGAATCGCACTGTAAAGGAAATACTCTGTTGTTAATAAACATTCAATTGAATTAATTTTGTTGTAGCATAATGAAAATAGATGCTTTTGTTTTAAAAATTCCATGGAAATTTAGAATTTTAAAACCATTTTTAAAATGTTTTACTCTGTAAAACATTGTTTTAGTAGAAATAGAAGATTTAGATTTGCCAGTTCAGGAAAGGAAGAATTGAGTCATTAAGCATTCAAGTAAAGCAATATTTTGGGCTGTGCTATACATTTTCTCTATTGTTTAGGTTGGGGAGAAAATGATAACTTAGGATGAATATCAAGGGGTGAAATGGGGCTTTATTCATAGATCAGGTTCAAGTTCAAGATTTCTGTAAGGTTACTGGAGCCTTCTGGAGGTGTGAAACCAGACAAACACCTGGCTTTCTGATACATGAAAAACCATGGAATGTGCTCAGAGCTAATACTGAAGTTTCATAGAATGTTCCAGGAAGAAAGTAGCTATAGTTTCCTAATATCCTAGTCAGACTTCTACTATATACCAAGTGGTTCTAACATACGGTGCAGATGGACTGCCAGTTACACCCGAGCCGTTGACTACTCCTGGCATTTGGTATTTATGTTATATTGTGATTTTTAAATAGGAGTCTTACTGGCTTAATGGTTAAAGCACTTGGATGCTAACAAAAAAGTTGGTGACTTGAACCCACAAACCATTCCATGGGTGGAAGATGTGGCAATCTACTTGTATAGAGATTTGCAGCCTTGGAAACACAATGGGGCAGTTCTACTCTGTCCTATAGGGTCACTATGAGTTGGAATTGACTTAAAGACAATAGGTTTTTTGTGTGTGTATGTGTGTGTGTGTGTGTTTAAAGGCAAGTAAGAAGAACATTACTTTATACTATTTCACAGAAAAATTGATAGCGCATCTCACTGCTACAGTTGTTAGTCACTTGCTCTCAATTAATAAATCTTTAGTCAACAAGAGAAACAGATGGCTTGTAGGGATAATTTTTTTTTCCTCTTTCATCTTCTAAAGTGGACACGTTTCACCTTAGCTATTTTAAGAATAATTCTTTCATTGCCCCCCAAAACTAGCAAGATAATGATGAACTCAAAGGCATATGTTAAGGAGTAAGGAGTGGTGTGAACTGCAGTGAGAGGAATAATATGTCATAGTAAATGACACCAGCCCTTTGTGGTCTTTATCACCTCGACATTGTAAATCCTGTATTTTCAGTTCCGAAATTTTTGTCTATTTGTACATAAATTGAGCTTTTTGAATCCTTGTCAAATTCAAATGGTTAAACAGAATATGTACCCTTTCAAACTGAGCTGTGCCACTTAGGAGAGTGCATATTTAGCACTAGGGAAGATTATCTGTCAGAAAACAGTGCTCACCCCACAGTGTATCCTGCCCACATGAGTAACTTCTGTTAGACATCCTTTTTAATTTATTCGTTCTTTTCTGTTGTATCATCCAACAACAGTATTATGGTCTTTCTGTCTTGCATTTCTTTTTATTTTTTTTTAATCTTTGGGAATATATGGTCCTTTCTGTGGAAAATGGAATTGTTACTTACTTTCATTCTCACAGGTTTCTATATTTAGGTGTTTTCTTTCATCCTGTAACTGGAAATTGAACCATATGTGTAGCTATGTCTCATTGTATGCTGGAGGGTATGTAAAATATGTATTTTTATTTGTGCTCTGTTTAAATGAGTCTAGCTCTAGAAGATGGATGAGGGAGAGATTCTTAATAAATATGTATGACTTCTATTTTTGTAAATTTTAATTATGAAAAATTCAAACATATGTAAAGAGACAAGTAAAAGGAGTCATATAAAGAACTTCTATGTGTCCATAACCCAGATATAAAAATTATCAACACATGGCTAATCATATTTCAACTCTCTCAGTCACTTCTGTTCCATCTCCATTAGATTATTTCAAATGAAATCCCAGAAATCATGGCATTTCACTCATAAATACTTAAGTACCCTAAAAAATGATAGAACTTGTTTACATAATATAATAGTATTATTACATCTAAAAGGATCAAAATTATTCTTACTATCATTAAATAGTCAGTATACAAATTTTTCTTATTATCTTACACATTTCTTTTTTAATTGGTTGATTCAAATCAAAATCCAAATAAGTTTGAAACATTACATTTGATTCATATCTCTTAACACACTGCAGAGAAATAACTTCCTTCTCCACCCCTCTGCTTTTTTGTTTTGTTACAATTCATTTAGTGAAGAAACTGAAGTTTACAACATATTGGATTTTCTGATTGCGTCTATGTAGTATTGTTTAACATGATTCTTTTCTCCAATTTGATCACATTCAGATTCAGGCTTCCAGGGAAGTTGTAAAAGTGATGTTGCATTTATCTTGTTGTATTGCACAGGAGGCACATGTTGCCTGTGTCTCTTATCTTTCTTTTTACATTTAAATTGCTCAGTTGTGGTTTTTGCTAGGTGTCATAGAATCAGAACAAAACATTGCCTGGTCATGCGCCATCCTCACAATTACTGCTATTCTTGAGGCCATTGCTGCAGCCAGTATATCAATCTGTCTTGTTAAGGATCAGCCTTTCTTTCACTGACCCTGATTTGCCAAGCATGATGTCCTTCTCCAAGGACTGCTCTCTCCTGATAGTATGTGCAAAGTAAATGAGGTGAAGGGTTGCCATCTCATTTCTAAAGAACAACCTACTTGTACTTCCAAGAGAGATTTGTTCATTCTTCTAGCAGCCCATAAACTCTCAAAACTAAACCAAACTCACTGTTCTCAAGTCAATTTCAACTCATAGCAACTTCTATTGGGTTTCTGAGGTGGTAAATCTATTTATTATTATTATTTTATTTTTATTGTGATTTGCTTGAAAGTTTACAGAACAAATTCACTTTCCATACAGCAGTTCACACATGTACTTTGTCTCATTACATTGCTACAATTTACCACAATGCAACAGCTTCCCTCCCACTTCCTCCCCACGGTTACCTCTTTTCTGTGTCCTTCCCTCCATGCAATCCTGCCCCCTGAGCTATATCCCTGTGCATACACGGCCCTTATATTCTCTCATGATTATTCTCTCCAAGGAATGTATCTACCTAGTGTAAATGTTTACCTCATATGCCTGTCTTTTGTTTGGCTGGAAGCCACGGAGGGGGTTCAATTCCAGATCTGAAGGGCAGCTAGGGACCATAGTCTCAGAGGTTCCACCAGGCTCTATCAGACCAGCTATGGTCCCCCTTTTTTTCTCCCCAAAAGATTATGAGTTTTGTTCCACATTGTTCTCCCACTCTGTCCTAGATCTCTTACATAGGTTCCTCTCTGAGTGGTTGACAGTGGTAGCCAGGCACCATCTAGTTCTTCTGGTCCCATAGGCATACAGTCTGAGGATTGCATGGTCTCCTAGTCTTGAGGAGTAATTGTTTCCATGAATCTTTGGTTTTCTTCATTCTTCTTTGCTCAGGACCAAGAGAGACTAGATGGCTGCTTGCAAGCTTTTAATATCCCAGTTGCTATTTGCCAAAGTAGGAGGTGGAACAATGTTTTGTGTAGTGTGTTATGCCAATTGAGCTTGATGTCCCTTGCGACTATGGTCCTGAGCCCACAGGTTCAACTACTTGATCCCTCTGGGTAGCTAGCTGAGGCCCAGAAGTGACTACAACATTGTCCCTTGTCAGCTCTACTATACACCTGGGAATTCTTACAGAACATACAAATACACTTGTAGAAACATTGTCTATCAACCCTATTCATGGTCTTGGGTACACTCCCCCCTGCATAGATATACCTAATAGTTCAACCTGTTCACCCATCTATCCACCCATATACCCATGTTTGCCTTCACTGACGATGCAGAACTGTATGTGCAAAAGATTCATCTTTGTTGCTTGTACCTTCCCATGTACCTATATCTTCCTCTTCCTCAATGCCATCATGCTGATCACTCTCATTTGGTACATTGCCCTTCTCTTCACCCAAATCAGTACTTGTCTCTATGAGGTGGTAATTCTTTATGGAAGTAGATTGGCCTGTTATTTCCATGGAGTAGGTTTTTGAACTGCCAAACCTCTGGTTAGCAATCAAATGCCTTAGGCACTGCTCCACGAGAGCTCCTTAGTAGTGCATACTATGCTCAATATTCTTTGCTAACACTGTAATTCAAGCACATTTATTCTTCTTCAGTCTTCATTATTTATTGCCAAGCTTTTGCATCCATATAAGACAATTGAAAATACCATAGCTTGGGTCCTGCAAACTTAAATACTCAAAGTGATATCTTTGCTTTTGACTACTTTAAAGTCTTTTGCAGCAGACTTGCCCTATGCAATATGTCACTTGATTTCTTGACTGTTCTCTTCATGGACATTGATTGTGGATCCAAGTAACGTGAAATTCTTCACAAATTCAAAAATTTCTCTGTTTATCATGATGTTGCTTATTGGTCCAGTTATGAGGAATTTTATATATATATATATATAAGAAAGTGTAATACCTACTGATCTTCATCAGTAAGTGCTTCACGTTTTCTTCATTCTTAGCCAGGAAGGTTATGCTATCTGTATAGTGAAGGTTGTTAATGAGTCTTCCTCCTAAGCTGATGCTGCATTCTTCTCAGATTATTTCCTCAGCATACTGATTAAATAAGTATAGTGAAAGGACACAACCCTGAAGCACACCTTTCCTGAATTTAAATCATGCAGTATTCCATTATTCTGTTCAAATGACTCCCTCTAAATCTATGTACAGATTTTACAGGAGCACAGTTAAGTGTTTCAGAATTCCCATTTTCACAATATTACCCATAATTTGTTATGCTCCACACCTTTGCGTAGTTAATAACATACTGGTAAACGTCTGTTATGGATTAAATTATGTTCCCACAAAATATATGTTAACTTCAGGGGGCCATGATTCTCAGTGGTTTGGAAGTTATGTAATGATCCCTCATGATGTGATCTGATGTGATAAGCCAATGAATTGTAAGAGGTTTAGGGTGGGATGCAACACCATTAGTCAGGTCCCAACATTGATCTGATATAAGGAGAGTTTCCCTGGGGCGTAGCCTCTACCATCATTTGTCTTATGGAGAAGCCAGCAGAAAGAGAGGAACCTATATTGCCAGGAAAGAAGAGCTAGGAGGAGAGTGCATCTTTTGGGCCTGGGATTCCTATGCTGGGAAGCTCCTAGACCCAGGTACAGACTGATGACAAGGACCTTCTTCCAGAGCCAACACAGAGAAAGTGTCTGTTGCTGCTGTCCTCAATTTGGCATCCAAAGCCCCAAATTGTGAGAGAATACATTTCTATGTATTGAAACCATCCCCCCTGTGGTATTTCTGTTATAGCAGCACTGAATAACTGAGACAAGATCATTCTGGTATTCTCCAAATTGAGCCAAGATCCATTTGACATCAGTAATGGTATGCCTCATTCCACAGCCTCTTCTGAATCCAGCTTGAATTTCTGGTAATTCCTTATCAATGTACTGCAGCAACCATTTTTGCATCAGCTTCATCTGTGTATGATATTAATGATATTGTTAGATAATTTCTGTATTCTGTTCTATTACTTTTCTTTGGAATGTGCATAAATATAGATCTCTTCCAGACAGCTGGGCAGGTAGCTATCTTCCAAATTTCTTGGCATAGACATGTGAGTGCTTCCAGCATCCATCTGTTCACATATCTCAATTGGCATTCTGTCATTCTGTCATGGAACATTTTTTTTTTTTTTTTTTTTTTTTTTGAGTACCTTCTCTGTCCAGCATGGACTTCTTCCTTCAAAGCCATCGGTTCTTTACCATATGCTACCACCTGAAATGGGGAGACAGGAGCCACCCTTAGAAGCATGAAAGTCAGGGAGCAGCCAGGAGGACAGAAGCAGCAGAATCCAGGTAGGAATCAGTTAAGGAGAGGGCAAAGAGGTTTTCAACAGCTAAGAGAGAAGAACTTGTCTGTCAGTTTGTCATACTGTGATGGCTTGCACGTTGCTGTGAGGCTTGAGGCTGTACCAATGGCATTTCAAATGCCAGCAGGGTTGCTGATGGTGCACAGGTTTCAATGCAACTTACTGACTGAGACAGACTAGGAAGGAGGAAGTGGCCATCTACTTCTCAAATAATTGGCCAGGAAAAACCTTATGAATAGCAGAGAAACAGTGTCTGATATGTTACTGGGTAACTTTATGAATAGCCTGGAAACATTGTCTCACACAGTGCAGAAAGAAGAGCGCCTTAGATCAGAAAGCACTCAAAATACAACTGGGAAAGAGATGCTTCACCAGAGTAGAATCAACCTTAATGATATGGATAAAGTAAAGCTTTGGGGACTTCCATTTGCTGATATGGCATGACTCAAATTGAGGAGAAACAGCTGCAAACATCTATTAATCATCGGAACATGGAATGTACAAAGTATGAATCTAGGTAAATTGGAAATTGTCAAAAATGAAATGGAATACATAAAGATTGATATCCTAGGCATTTAGTGAGCTAAAATGGACCGGTTTTGGCCATATTGAATCAGACAACCATATGATCTACTATGCTGGGAATGACAATTGGAGGAGGAATGATGTGGCATTCATCATTGCAAAGGATGTTTCAAGATCTGTCCTGAAGTGCAATGCTGTCAGTGATAGGATAATATCCATTCCTACGAGCAAGACCAGTTAATACAACTATTATTCAAATTTACACACCAATTATCAAAGGCAAAGATAGGACATTGAAGACTTTTATTAACTTCTGCAGTCTGAAATTGACCAAACATGAAATCAGGAAGCATTAATTATCACTGGTGACTGTAATGCAGAAGTTGGAAACAAAGAAGAATCACCAGTAGTTGGAAAATTTGGCCTTGTTGACAGAAACAATGCTGGAGATTCACATGATAGAATTTTACAAGACCAACAATTGACTCCTTGCAGATAACTTTTTTCAACAACACAAATGGTGGGTATACACATGGACTTAATCAGATGGAGTACACAGAAATCAGATTGACTACATCTGTGGAAAGAGGTGATGGAAAAGCTGAATCTCTTTATCCAAAACTAGGCCAGGGGCTGATTGTGGAACAGACCACCAACTGCTCATATACAAGTTCAACCTGAAGTTGAAGACAATTAAAACAAGTCCATGAGAGCAAAAATACGACATTGACTATATCCCTCCTGAATTTAGAAACCATCTAAAGAATAGATTTGATGCATTGAACACCAATGACCAAAAACCATAAGAATTATGGGATGACATCAAGAGCATCATCCATGAAGAAAGCAAGAGGTCATTAAAAAGATGAGAAAAGAAGAAAAGACCAAAATGGATGACAGAAGAGACTCTGAAACTTGACCTTAAGAAGAGAGTAGCTAAAGCAAATGAAAGAAATGACAAGAAAAAAAAGCTGAACAGAAGATTTCAAAGAGTAGCTTGGAATAGTTTGAA